>NW_010209620.1:0-17911 GCF_000695765.1 Mesitornis unicolor | reverse complement strand
CGTGTAGGGTGTGGAGTAAATCTTGCATGCGTCAGAGCTCTTCCACTTTGCAGCCACCTGGGAAGTCCAGTCGCTGCTCTTCACTGGGCGCATTTCAGTACTTCCAAAATAGAATGTCATAAAATTTCACTTACAATTCCATTTCATGTCTTAGCCTTTCACCATTTATATGGGATAATATATATTTTTAACTGCAATCTCTGTTTTAAAAATCTACTTTTAGGTGCAGACTTGAAATTTATTTTTTGGCCATTTCTAATCTCCACTCTTTTTTTCTTAAAAGCAAATCAAGAATGAGCTCAAATGAAAATGTTGTGAGAAATTTTGAACATTTACACAAATTATTGTGAATGACATTTTCGCATGGATCCCCAAATGCAGAGAGCTTGGCTAGATGACTGGAAAAAAAAAAAGGTGCCCTGAAGCCTTTTTGACATGGTATCTTGCCATATGGAAATGCTGAAATTTAACGTGTTTTGCAATGGCAGGCAATTCTTCATTAATATGCCTACACAGAAGCAGTGCATACTAAACATTCTGGCTTGCTGACAGGGCTATATTAATATGAAATAAGAGTCTTGAGATAATTACAGTTTTGTGTCTGGAACAGAGAAGTGTGTGAAATAGATCTTTACTTAGCCAAAGAAGAAACAATTTCCTCCTTTAAATGTATATTTAATCTTAATAAATGGACAGCCAGTGAATTTAAGATGGTCCACTACAACTATTTACAGTGTTTAGAAGGTGTAATTGGGCTCTTGCCAATGTAGAAACATATTTTGCCTTCTTATGCAATTGAGATTTTGAAAGGAATATGTAAAGACTTAAAATAGCAACGGAAAAAGTTGCAGAAGTTTCTACATGAAAAACTTAAGAAATCCTCAGTAAATATCCTAACTTTTTTTTTAACTAGGAGGAAAAAGAAACCCACAAAAATTTAAATATAGAAATGGAAGAAAAGAGTAGGCAACCTTGCTGTAAAATCAGTAGAGTTAATGTTGGCAGGAAGTTCTTGATTCTTTTTCCTTTTAATTATGAAATACATTTTCTCATTAGGCTTCTCTATTTAAAGCTAACTATAATTGGCTTATGTATTAAAAATAACAGTGACAAAAACAGATTAGGATGCAAGTTCGTATGGATGAGTACTTGAGAACCAAAGCTCTTGCAGAAAGTAATTTAAAGGAGGGAATAATTTAGCCTCCTTTGTTACAGATGAGGAAGAAAAACACTTCATTTCTTCTTCTCTTAGATAGCCTGAACAAAAGTCCTCTCTGTAGCTAAGCATACCCAGGTAGTGCTATTGTCAGAGGACTGTGGTGTGGAATAAAGCTGTGTACTTGAGTTGTTTTACTGCTGGAAACAGCCACTGATTTTCAGGCTTTGGTTCTAAGAGGAGTTGTGGGAGCCTGGTGTGATTTGTACTCTGCAGGACATCTTCCTAGCCCTGCAGGCAGGCCTCTTGGTTTCTCACTGCCCGAGTATTTTCTTTTTAGTTGCTGATCAGGCCATGGTTTTAAACAGGTACTTTTGGTGATGTGTGCCAAACAGATCAGGACAAGGAGAAATCCTAGGCTCTTCTGCGATCTTACTATCATTTGCTGCTTCTCTGGGTGGTGGAAACCATTGCTAAGTGGGTATGAGCAGGAGGTATTTAAAGGTATGCTTGAGACAAGATAGTCTGGTGACTTGACCAGGACTTCCTAAAGGTGCTGTCACAATCCCTCTTCAGATCGTGTCTTTCTGGACTATTGCCATGGCGGGTGTTTATTTGTTTTTTCTGCCTGTCACGTAAAAAAATAAGGAACCCAAAGGAAAGCCTTGATGATATGTATTGTGCAAACACCTTGCTGAGACGACCAGGAAAATTCTAAGGTATCTGAATACTAATGGGTGCCTAAAATCTTATTCCTTTCAATGGTAGGTAGGTGCCTAAATAGAAGTAGTGCTATTGAATATCATTGTAATGCAGCCCCTCTTTGTTTAAATATAGGTAATGGTCAATGGTGTAGCAGCAACCTTTCTTTAGAAAATGAGCTGTTTGTGTTCAGTCTTGTAATTGCAGTCTGCTTGTACTGATTTATGTAAGTCACTATATTTATGTTGCTTTGCAGTATTTATTTAAATTGTGTTTCCCATGAGTATGATGGGTAGTACTGGTTTGAGAACAGTTGTGAAACCATTTATTCTTAATTTATTTCCACCACAAAAATTGTTTTTCACTCATTCAGCCACCCACATGGAACTTTTTGCCCAGGAAAATAATTCACTGTGAATTCCAAGTTTTTCTTTAAATAAATATTTATGAGTAGATGAGAATCACAGAATCACAGAATATTAGGAGTTGGAAGGGACCTTGAAAGATCATCTAGTCCAATCCCCCTGCCAGAGCAGGATCACCTAGACTAGGTCACACAGGAACGTGTCCAGGTGGGTTTTGAATGTCTCCAGAGAAGGAGACTCCACAACCTCTCTGGGCAGCCTGTTCCAGTGCTCCTTAACTGTTACAGTAAAAAAGTTTTTCCTCATGTTCCGATTGAACCTCCTATGCTCCAGCTTGCACCCGTTGCCCCTTGTCCTGTTATTGGCTGTCACTGAGAAGAGCCTGGCTCCTTCCTCCTCACACTTGCCCTTCACAAATTTATAAACATTAATGAGATCACCCCTCAGTCTCCTCTTCTCCAAGCTAAAGAGACCCAGCTCCCTCAGCCACCCCTCATAAGAGAGATGCTCCATTCCCTCAATTATCTTTGTGGCTCTGCGCTGGACTCTTTCAAGCAATTCCCTGTCCTTCTTGAACTGAGGGGCCCAGAACTGAACACAATATTCCAGATGCGGTCTCACCAGGGCAGAGTAGAGGGGAAGGAGAACCTCTCTCGACCTACTAACCACACCCCTCCTGATACACCCCAGGATGCCATTGGCCTTCTTGGCCACAAGGGCACATTGCTGGCTCATGGTCATCCTGCTGTCCACCAACACCCCCAGGTCCTTTTCTGCCTGGCAGCTTTCCAGCCACTCAAGCATTGCTGATACATTTTTATATATATACATATCTATATATATAATGATTTCCAAACCCCCAAATTTGTTTCAAAAATAATGAAAGATTTCAATAAGCAACCATAGTGTTTGCCAGGAACATCACTCACAAAGTCCAAGCACTTAGCAGCAATAATGTCTAGCTAGGATGTCCTAATTCTCACACCGTCTGCAAACGGAATATATAATTTGTATGCATAAAGCAACGTACTTAATCACAACAATCTAAATCAGCAATGAGTCATAGTTAAAAGTATAATTGCAGTTTTGATTTTAGTATCAAAATATTCATAGTTTTTATTACGTGACAAGTATCTGATGACAGCTATTTAGATTGGAACTTCCAAGACTGTTCAGAATAATGCTATAAAGGTAGCATTTTTTTTAATCTAGGGAAAACAGGAGAATATTGATCACTTGCCCAATTGTGTTATTAAATTCACATTTCAAATCAATAAATTCACATGTGTATGTATATTTGCTTTTATTTTTAGATTGGTCTGGTTTTAGATGAGCAAGATTGTGTCAGACTTCATACATCTTTATACTTCATGTATGTCAGAAATATGTCAGATTTTTGTAAAGCAGGTGGAGAGGTAAAGCAGGTATGAGTAGTAACAAAATCAGTGTAATGGGACAAGTGCTTGCAACCTTTTATTCAAGAAAATCACATTTATTGGACACAGCTGCAGAGATCTAGTACGTTCAACATTTTAAATTTCAGCTTCAACCCCTTAACCCTAAGAGTGTATTTGTAAACCACAGGAACATAGGTATTTTAGACCACATTCTTTGCTGGCCACATTCTTTTTTAATAATTGCATTGATCTAAGTTTCAAAATAATTTCCTGGTTGGTTGTGAGTGCTCAGTTGGTTATACCTTAGCCCTGGTTTTCAGGAAAGCTTTTGAGTGTAGCTCCACTACACTTTTAAGTTTAGTTTTTCATTGAGTTTCCTTGCATTTTCCAGGGAGGTTTCCATCAGACTGCATATTCAGTAAAATTAAATGGGTTTTTAGGACACTGGAAAACAAGCATCTGTAAAGAAGGTGTGAGTGGGTGTTTTTTTGTTTTGTTGCTAAATAGGATATGAATTGCCAGCCCAAAATAAGAAGTTAAATCTGCTATAAGCATCAACCTAACCATACCCAATTCTTGAAATGGATCCAACCTTGTAAAGTGTATCCTCCAAGACCAGGGACATGAATTGATCCCCATGGTTCCCTATCTCAGAGAAGTACAGACTAATCTGAAAAGGACGTGAAGAGAACCCAGCTTGATTAGGTTTGTTACAAGACTAATCACTGAACAGAGGCAGAGATGCAAGAACTGCAAATGCCACAATTCATTATTCATGACACACATCCCTCTACTTAATAAATCTTGAAAACAAACATTACAAACAAACCATGCTCTCCTTCAGCTGGCTGGCTTCCAGGGCCATTCTGTTGTACCTCAGAATGCATGTTTGTCAAGAACCTAATATAAAGATTGTCCGATTAGTTTTATGGTAGTAGGTGTGCTCTGTTACTAGGAAGCAATTTTCCGATGGTACACATAGCAAATTTTAAAATAAAACTTTACAACTTCTAAAATGGGGGGCCTCCTGCCCATTTAAACCAATGGAAAGATAGAAACGGTCACCTTTGAATCTGGGAAGTCCGTAGTAAACTGAAAATTTAAAATGCTTTGTAGCTTTAATGTATTAGAGAATAAAACAAAATTATGGCTTAATGCTGTTTTGAAAATCGCATTGCTAACCAGCTGCTTCTCCATAAAAATCTGTAAATGTTTCTTCCTTTTTATAAGAGGAGACGAAAGTACTGAAAGGTTTTTAAAGTCTGAGAAGCTGAGCTGCGATGAAAACTGCCATTAGCACTTTCACACCCGATTGGGAGTCACTGAAGTCAATGCTGCTCTATTGACAAAGCAGTGTCAGCCTTGTCAGCTTGGGATTTAACTCCAGCCTTTCAGAGCTGCTGTCCTGGAAGTGTGGAGGTGTTAAATAAGAATTGCTGACTCTGTTCCAAGTTACCTGGGTTTTCAAGAAAAGATTTCTCATGCTACTGTAGCTGGTGAAGAGAATCTTGTGTGCTTCATCTTTTGCCATGATTCCTGCAAGCTTGAACAATTTTTGTATTTATGAAGGTGGGTTGCTTTCTGTATTTATCAGGTCCATTCACAGCTGCCAAGAAGAATGCCAGCTTGGGGCTGTAAAGTTTTATTACTCTGTGTTTCTAAGTAAAATCCATATTAAGACTATCAACTAATTTGTAGCTTCTCTGGCAGACGGTAATTACTTTTTTGGACGTTGTTGATAGAAAGTGGAGTGAAACAACCAAAGCTGAGTGAGATGTAAAGCTTCACATCCTGCTGATGTCTTGAGTGATGGTAGTGTGCCAGTATTTGAATTAGACTTCTTCACTGAAGTATGTTCATCTTTTGTTTTCAACAAGGGTAAAATTTTCTGGATAAAACATGCTGCTTTCTCTTCAATTTCCACTCTTCAGCTTTATCCCTTTATTCTGGACAAAGTTCTGTCCATCAGTTCCATATTCCCCATTCAAAAACCAGTCTAAAACCTACAGCTAGATCAGGGTTCCTCTCTCCATACTCGTTCCATACTCATGGAATTTCTCTAAGTGTTTTTATGGAGTGAAGTGTCGTGGTTTTAGGAATTGACCGCTTCTCAGCGGCAGCATTGCCCTCTGGTGGATGCAGGATTCTCAGTGTGGGGAAAGGTGGCTTTCCTGCCCATAGTCTCTGTGGCCCAAGGGAAAAAAAGACCACCTTTGTGTTTAGGACTGATGCTTTTTCCATTATTTGGGTTGTTTTTCTAATATGAATGTAACATGGCTTCTCTCAGAAACAGTACTTCATATTTCAGTTTCACATGTTGTGAATATGAACGAATGCCAGGAAACAAAAGTTTGTCTCAATATTTTCCTTTTTTTTTCCATATACTGTTAGAACTTGATTTATCTTCTAAATCCTTAGGCACAAGGAAGAAAAAGGTATGGAGATCATCTTTTTTGTTTTTAATTCCCAAATCTCTGTGAATGAAGAGGATGGATAAAGTATGGCAGCTGCAATGCAGACTCTATCAGAAGAATTTTACAAAACCCCAACTTGTGTGATCCTTTCCCCAATTAGTATTCATGTAAAATGTCTGCCATTAGTGACCATTGCATTAAGTGAAGTCTTACGGTAGATGGGAACACTGGTAAAAAAAGTCTAAGAAACCTTCACTATGTAAGGAGAGTGAGTACCATAAGTAAATGTCTTAGATAATACATGGATAAATTGAGCATGAGGGGAAAACACTTTCCAAAAGACACAAAAAGTCTTTGCTGGCACCAGTAAAATTACTTCTAAAATACACTTAATTCAAACTTCCTAGCTCTAGCTGAGCTAGAAATGGTATAGTCTGAGCCCAAATAACATTCAAGGGATATAATGAAGTTGGTCACCAAAAGAGATGTAAAATAACTCTAAATCACGGAAAAAAAAAATCTGGGATTGAAGGTTTTGGAAATGGAATGTAGTTCTCTATGCAGCTCTCTAATTAGACCACAGTTGACGATGATGATAAGTCGCTGATGGCTTCTTATGTGTCCTGCATATGTATCCAGTTTAAATGAGAGACCAGATCTTTGGCTAGGATTTTGAAAGAGGCAGAAAATGAATTAGAGATCTTTGGAGCCCAAATCCTATTTACATACACTCTGTTGATTTAAAGTTTATAATTTGTCATAGTACTTACTTCTTTAGTTTCCCTCTGCTATTAATTTCAGTTACTTTCAGCATGTATTTCTTGTTGTTGTCTGACACTAGAAGAATGTAACTGAATTCTTATTTTCTAAAAACTCCTGGGATACTGGACAATATTTTATGCCTGTTATTTTGTTCTGAGAATAGTAACAGGAATATGAATACAAAGTAATCAAAATAGTCCATTTAAAGACTTCTCATTTGTGAGTCTTGCAAGAACTATAATGTTTGCAAACATAAGAAACCTTATAGTTTGGGGGTTTTCTTCAGGCCACTTCTTTGGATCCTTAATTTTTAGGACAAGGAAGTTTATTGTTGATTTTTTATAATTCCATGGAAGAATGATGTATTAAAAGCTGATTCATCATTATTTGATATAAAAAAATGAGGAGGATATTAACATATATGAAGGATTTAATTATTAAAAAATTCTTTAATAGTCTTATTATATGGCTGTCCAGTGAAAATGTGTGATACTTTCAATCTGGGAAGGACTGTGGAACAAAGTATGGAAAAAATGAGAGTGCAGACATGATAAATTACATCTCATTTTAAACATCTTAAAGTCTGATTGTATGTTTATTTTATATGCTAAAGTTTTAACTTTATAGATTTAAATAATGGGAAGTGGAGAGATTTGGACAAAATGTTTTCAGATGGTCTTTTGATCTTCCTAGAAGCTCAAACTATAACAAGTACAATTAATAGATAAAACTTCTTTTGCATTTGCTGCTGTCATTCATGATTGTTTTTAAAAATGCAGATACTGTAGAGAGAGTTTGGACCAATATCAATAGCAAGCTAATTATTGAAATAATATTTCTGTATCAATAATAAATAGCTAGAAACATAGCATCAGTGCCAATGAAGAAAACTCTAGCTTTGATCGCTGTATTTCTAGCTAAAATCTGAACATTTCTGTATGAAAATTAGAGTCTGTGCTTAGCATGCTTTTAGATGATTTAGATATGGAAAATGATTGCTATGTGAATGGAGGGGGAGATTAAAGACAAATATAAAGCCCCTTAGATCTGAAAGGAATGATCTTAAGAAACAGAACTATGTCTATCCTGATGTTACAGTTTTTTATGAGACAATGTTGAAATAGCAGATATCTAAAAACAAATATGGATCCCAACAACAAAAAGGCTGAAATCCCTTGTATAACCTCATCTATTTCTTTTCAGAGATAATTCTAAGTATGTAACATAATAGACTTTTAACCATAATGGTAGCATTAACTGTTTTCCATTACACTTTTTTTTCCTATTTTATTTTTTCTTCTTGGTCATAATGATTATGGGATGTTTCCAGATTTCTTTACAAATACATTACCATTTTTTACCTGAGATACACTTTTTATTTAGAGTGCTTATTCCTATCTCTCTATTTTATTAGCCGTATGTATATATTATTGGAAGAGAAAGCATGAAAGCATTATCTCCTTATTTCTCATAGAAGATTAATTGGAGTTGGGAGCAATTGCTTGAAAGTAAATTTGCAATGAAGCTTGTTTTTCAAAACTGCTCATATTCATAAACCATCTGCCAGTTCCTCCTTAATTTACCCAAGCTTCTAGGACAATCTTTGCCTTTTATGGAAACACAAGGGAAAGCAATGCTGAGAAGTTTTGAAAATAGAAACTTCTATGATTTTCTCAACAATCTTTAAATAAAATTCTCTGAAAGTAGAACAGTATTTAGGCAATTTTTTTTGTCAGATTGATTATTTGTTCCATATCGATTTGAAATGAAGCTTATTTACCTCTTTCCAGTGAAAGAAAAATTCAGCTCTGAGTATATGGATTTTTGCTTATCTCCTAATTATTCTATTTATTTTTTTGTTTTCCCTGCCATTTTTTTTAATAACTACTTTGCAGTTCAGCTTAGCCCTGAATATGATTCTACCAGGGTTGAAAGGGGAAGGGAAGTTATCTAGTAGCAGACAGCAAATTTTAGAAGAGTCTTAAGTAATCTGCAACAGAAGTAAGTCTTTACATCAGTTCTAGCATATGCCAAGGTTAAAGGATACAGGATTCTCTGTATGGAAAAAAGTGCATGCATAAGTGTTGTTAATTAATTTAGGTACTTTTTAATGGCCTCACTTCCTTTTTTCACTTTTTCAACATTTCATGTAAATTAATGTGCCTCTTATTTTGGTTAAAATAAACTTTAGTTTCTTTGATCTGTTCTGCCCATCCTCAATTTACATGTCCCTTCAATCCCTTCTAATCAGTGCAGTTCTCTGTGAGCTGTTGTTTTCAATCTTGTAAAATAAACCCTCTGAAAGCACTTCTATCAATGCATTATCCTTTCTGGGTTACCACTCCGTTCACTATTAATTCATGAGATTGATTCACCCTCTTCCTTGTAGAGAAATATTAACATGTAATTAAGATACAAATCCAAACGTAAGAACATAATAACAGGAAAGCTATCTGAGGGAAACAAAATCACAGCAGTGACATGTTCTAGAAGAGGGCTGCAGCTGAAGATTAATTGGTGAGCCCTCATAGTGACAGCAGATAACTCATGCGTTACATTCACAGAGGGAAAGAAAAAGCTGGAATCTGCAGACTCTTTGCCATAAATAAAGGAGATGCCTTTCTGCAGAGCAGTTCCTAAATCTGCTTACACTTAAAATGATTCCTCATGTTGAAGATAACTTGCTGAATACTATGTGGAATCTGTGTCGCTCCACTGCAGTTGGGCCAATTCACACACTCTTGGGACCTGACTCTTCTATGTCACACTGTCAATCAGTAGCTGTGAATTCAAACATGAGCAAACTTTTATTAAGGTCATGCTATTGTAGCAGCAGAAGAGCTAAAGGCATTCTGAATTTTTGCTTGGCATTTACTGCTCAAATCTTGTGAGAAGCATAAACACACAGGGCAACATTTTGTTGACCCAGAGTTATATTTTGTGTTTGTATGTGTGTGTATGCAGGTGGTTGTCAGTAAAACTTTAAATTTTTCGGGGCACTAATCAGATTTACTAAAAGGGAAGTAGATTGATTTTTTAAAAAAATACATTTTTACACTGTTGAAAAACAATTCCAGTAAAGGTGTTATCAATAAATTAAAATGCACATATGATTAGATACTAAAATATTCATATCATTGTGATAACAGAACTGTTATATTATAAAAAGATAAGAACAAAAGCAGATGATGAAGCTCTAATAGCTAAACCTTACATAATGTAGAACTAAATGAGATGCACACAAAATACAATCCATATGTTAAGTATTATTTCCAAGTGACTAAAAATTCTCATAGAAAATATAAGTTGCAACTGAACTTCAAATTGAAAGGTCTTAATGGTTTTAAAGGTTTGAGAAATTGAGGATGGAGTGGGGAGGCTTCCCAGAATGCAGAACTAATATCATGTACTGATAGCGTGGGAATCTCACATCCCAGATAGTATTTCACTGGTGTCAGGACAAATGAGTTTAAACAAGCATCTAAACAGGTTCTACTACACAAACAAATGAAGGAAGGGCATCAATGTTGCCTTTAAGTAAAGCTCTAGAGCAGCCTGGTTTTGAATCCTGTTTGGTTTGTTTCTCCCCTTCCATGCAAAGATTAGTAGGTATTTCTGGGAAGGTGTCTCCCTTTCCTGAAACTTCACTAACTAATGGTTGTTGATTTTTACCACAGTGAAGGAGGTTGAATGTGAGAGCTCAGTGTCTGGAACTGCATCTTTCAATCCGTCTTCTTCAAAGTGTGTAATAGGAATGTAATTGATCCCCCTTGCTTCAATAAAAGGATAAACCTGACTGACACTCTGCAACAACTTGCAATGCCAGAGTGGTTGTATCAAAACTCATCTGTAATGCCTTTTGCAAATAACAAACACAAAATAGCAGCAGCCATTTTACGATTATGTAGTAGGCTGCTTCAACAGGGCAGTCATTCAAACAAAACCAAAAAAGTGCGTGAATGAATTGCATAGGCTTTGAAGACAGCTAGTAGTTGTGATCTTGGACATGAAATTCAGACACCCATTTATAACCTTACACAGAGGTATTTGATACTGCAGAGCTCTCCACGCTGAAAATCAGAATCATTACGATGACTTCATCCTTCAAGAAACACTCTGTTAATCTCTTTCAGGCTGTACAGGACTAGAAAACTACTTCTCTTAATACTTAAATAATTATCAAAACATTATCATTATAAATCTTGCTCTGACAATTCATTAGGAATACCTTATAAAAGTCTCAGGTTTGCAGTCCTGGCTTTACAGGTGGGCTATGTGAGTCATGTATTGCATATCCTAAACAGTGAAATAATAGTGAAGGCTGCATATGAATGAATAAACCCTGTTCTTCTTTCCTTCCTTCCTTCCCATCATCACATTTCAAAAATGTCCACGAGCAGCCAGTACAAAGTTAGACACAATGCCAGTTTGGACTGGAGATTGTATTTATCTTTTGATGGATTGTGTAATTATATCCAAAATAATTAGGATTGGCTTGAAAAAGGGTCTATTCTGTTGGCCCTTTTCAGCCATACTTTTTACAATCATCCTGTCTGAACTAATAGAAAGTAAATAATGGTTAAATGGTAATGAGAAGTAATGGACCTTAAACAGATTGACTGTTGATTGGGTACCACCAATTTGCAGCATTTGTGCTTCCTTCAGGGCCCTTGAGCTGTACAGCTACCTAGCAACCATCAAATCTGCTATGAGATATTCTCATACAGAAAAAGCTGCACTTGCCAGCACTGTACTGTGATAATCGAGCCGGCAATATAGCTGAAATCGCTGTGCAACAAATACCCTTACGTTCCACAAGATGTTAAGCTCTGTACTGTGCATCACAGCTAAGATTATAAACCCTTGCTTCTCAAGAAAATATTTTCATACTTTAGCTGCAATTTTTTTTCCGTATGCAAAAGTAGCTAGCTTTATCATTACATCTTGTTCTAGTCATATAGGGAAATGGCATCAAAAGTGCATCATCCCAGCCATCTGCTGAATTCTTGTCCACTGAAAAGTGACTAACAACCTAACCTACCTTTTTACAACCTACATTATTTTCAACACAGAAAAATTAAAACCTTATTGTAGAGCGGATTTAAAAGTTAGTTTTCCCTATAATGAGCCCTTACAATAAATTTCTCATGTCTAATTGAAATATTAAAACAATGTATAAACAGATCTTGTAGGTTTTTTTAAAAAATTTTGCTATAGTTAAAATTAATATTGCTTTGTCAGATATGACAAAGGAATGTTTTAATGTCCTGCTGTGGATGATATCCTAGCACATTAACATAGTACATTATTCTGATTTTTGTCAGAACAGCTTTATAAAGTAGCACTTAAAATACTGCTTTCTGAATTTAGGTCTTTAACTGTTTTCAGGGCTGTACTGTCATCACTTTGTTATGCTCAATTAAGATGTGTTAATGTATGGATATTTTATTTTAGATTATTTTTAAGTCCAATATAAGGCAAGCTATATAAGCGCAATATATAATACCAAGCTTAGGGGGATAAGAAAAGTAACAGCACTGGGAGCTGGATCATTACTGTTTAAAATAATTCAGAAAAATTTATCTGATTAAAAACTGCATACCTGGTCTGACAGCTTTTCTAACTTTTTTTTTACCATTTGTATCTTTTTCCCTAAGAAATATTATTGCAACCCCCTACAGAAGTGCATGTGTATTTTGATTTTTCCTCTGGTTCGCAAGTCTGGGATGCAGTCACGTGGAAGATAACCCTCGCCTGATTTATCTGACAAATGCGAACGTGACTGGCGCAACAGACAGCTCATCAAATAAGTTAAACGCTGAAGTGTTAACAGATGTAATATCAGATCACTCTGAATATCCAACTCCTCATAATGACCTGCTTCTCCAAAAGTAATCTTGAAAAAAAAGAATATTGAATTAATTCCAGTTTTGAGCCTGGCAGCATCAGGCAACAGCATGCAATATACGTGGAAAGCAAAGCATGCACATTACAGTAGTTTTTATCTGTGGCTGCAGTCTTATCCCAAAGATAATGGCTCTTACTGTAGTATCTTCGTGTAGTGTATTTTCTCAAGATTACATTTTTGCTTAAGAAAATTAATAGCATTGTTACCATGGCTTTAAAGCTTTCTGATACCCTTTGATCAAATAACACAGAACTCGAAACAGCGCTAAGTGAAATCGATAATATGCGTGCAAAAACCCTCGAAACATGATTGTGAATAGGGAATTGGCTTGGACAGGTATAGTTATAAGGAATATAGGCAGGTATTGTACTATTTTCAGTAATTATTTCCCCAGTAAGCTGCTAGCCGGAGGCAGGGGCGTCCCCTAGCAGACCCCTGCTCCTGCAGTAATGGAGCTGCTCTGGAGATGATTACATAGGAGGAACATGTTTTTTCTTGACCTTGGCGATAACTCTTCCTGGAATAGTTTGTCAAGCTGTGGGCCAACAGTGCAAGGAAGATGAATTGGAGACTTGAGATTAAGGAATGGAGATTAATCGGGGGGGTGAAAGTGTGCCTCAGACTGAGCTCTCTCAGCTGCCTGCCCCATCTGACAAGGAAGAAAGAGCACAGGTGACTGTGGAAGGACAAAGGAGGCCGTTTAATTTCACTGGTGACCTGGAGACCAAGGGTATGGCAGCCTCATACTTTTAAACAGGTGTTATCTAACTTGGGGGTGGATGCAGGTGGACATCTCAGGGCTGTTGCTATGCTGGGTATGTGTTAGGCTGGTGCTACAGTCTGTGAGGGAAAGGCTTTGCTGGAGAAGCTCCAGCCAGCAATGTACTGAGGTAATTTTAATTTTTTTTTCTTTATCTCTTTTTCCCTATGTGTTTGGGAGCAGTCTTATCTCCTGCAGGGCTCTTGAAGGTGTTAACAGGTTTGCTTCAGTGTCTGGAGGTCTTTGCCTGTTTCAGAAACTGCCTGCCTTGTCGTGATAAAGGCAGGGAAAACTCTGGTCTCTGTTACCAAAATGATCCTTAATCCCTACATCAAATACATTTCGAGAGGCCTTAATGTCATTAAAAAGATTCTGCCGTGCTTTGGTATGGTGCTCCTGCCTCCTAGGGCTGGGGTGGGCATTTACCTCAGGCCTCCCACAGTGCCTCTCCCTGGCTGCAGGGCTGTCACTTCTGAGGCATGGGGTATGGGTATGTAACTCCACATGGTGGCTTTGTGCTTCAGATTGGTAACTTAAAGACCTCACTTGATGTTGAAGCAAAATTTTGGTAGGGTAAATGCAGACTACTGCTCTTCTATGACTTTGCTACCTCAGACATGAAGGGTTTTCAAGCCCAGAGAAAGCACGTAATAGCTTCAATGAGACCTTTGACCTATGTGTGAATGCAAATGCAAGCCCTAAAAGGGCAGTTTAATGTAACATATATTGAAGATAAACAATTCTGGGTAGCCAAAGATGGCTTTAAAGCAAGGCAGTAACTTCTGGGTTACCTGCTTCTGTGTAATGTGAATGAAAGAGTAAAATCTGGTATTCATTTTCTGCTGAGTGGATCTGAAATTAGCACTGCAGAGATAAATTTGTTTGGCACAGTTCTAGTGTTCTTCATTTAATCTACCCTTGTGTGAAAAATGATAGCTGCTTTTACAAAGCGTCAGTTTTCCAAGTCTTTTGGAGCTCTGTCTTAATATTAATGTGTTTTGACAGAAATGGAAGCTTAAATCTTTTGTTCTTTATGCCAGTTCTGCAAAACCAAAATAATCTCTGATAGTGAAACTTTGATTGCTGTGTGCAAATTTTCATTCTTCCACTGGAGAACAAAACCTGTCTCAGTGTCAGAGTTTCATCTGCAATGAAAAATGCATTGGGGTCAGGAAGCATGGCAAGAGTAGGTCTTCATATGGTGCTGATATTGTGGAATCTTGCACAGGTTTCAGTTTGTGAAAACCTTATTCAGCATATAGATGAATCTGGTTTTGGTTTAAAAAAATACCAGAATACTTTTTTACTCAGGATCACTGAATGTGTCTTTGGCAGAGTCTAATATGCAGGTGGTCATAAGTACTTGCATCTCTCATGTGATAAAGGATACATTATCAACTGTTCAAGTTATGCTGATTTTTTTATTTCTTTTTTACTCTGAAACTTAATTTATAAGAGGGTTAAGTTACTTTAACATTAAAATCTAAAAATAGAAAACATTTTTTCTCCCCCCTCCTAGAGGATGTATTATTTTGTAAGTGAATAACATGTCTCATAGCTTGTGAATTACACAATTATTTGAACTATCTGCTTTTTCTTTTTTGAGGTGCTCTAAAATGTGTCAGTTGGAAGGTTTGAACTTGTAGCAATGGAAACTCCTTTGGGGATCTATGATATTTTGAAGAAAAATTAATACCTTTAAGATCTCGGAAGTTAAAACACAGTTACTGAGGGCAGTAAAAGCAGTAGGCAAACCTTGCATAGTAACATGTTTCATTCGGTAGTTTCCTTAGCTGGCTCCTCTCATTCCCACAATAGCCGTATAAATGTTTGCTGTATATTGTAGTACTGACAAAAAAGCCTTTGAATAGATGCACTTCCCATTCCTCTCCTCAAGGTTTAGCACAATGTGTGGGAACTTGCAGTATTACTTGATGATGAAACTTAAGTGATGATTAAGGCAAACCACCAAGTAAGTTATTTTGTACTCCCTGGTTTTCCTATGGTTCATTCTCTCTTTGTGCCTAAGAGTAAGTTTTATACCAGCTGTAACTAATTCAGGAGTAGATACAATTCAGCTGGGGATACAAAATTAATAGCAAATACTTGCTTTTATGGTGATTGAACTTAAGAAAATTGAAACTTAACCTTCAACTTCATTATCTTACCATGTCTGAGGACACCAGTTATTTTCAATGAGGATGTCATTTGACCAATTAAATCAGGTATTTAATAAATGGCTCTGGGTGTGGCTTTGGGTTAATTAGTTTGAATTAACTAACATAAGAATCAATGTCCATATGACCCATTATTCTCTTCTGCCTGGTACCTACTTCTGGACACTGCCCAGAAGAGTATTATTACAGGTAAGCATGTACTAAGACTGCTCCAGAGTACTCTAAGCATTTGTGGTCTGTGGCTCCCTGAGTTACAAGTGGTATTTGCTTTTGATAGCTGTAGCTAGATTTTTTTATTCCATATAAGTGTCAAATCCTGGTTTGAAATAAGCAGCACCCACGCCTCAACTGTGGACTGTGTGAAGAATGATCTCTTGGTTTGTGTCCTGTTTCAGCTTCATTCAAGGCTTCTATGTCCTTGAATTGAGGAAAAACTGTGAGCAATGTGGTGTTGCTTGCTCACCTTCCCATGTTGAATGTGACTTTATAGTTTTGTGTAATGTCCTGCTGTGGTCAGCCGTTTTTCAATTGAACACTCTTAGTCTATTAAGTTCTTCTTAGAAAAGGCTTTCTGTGGTGTTGATTGTCCTTGCTACCCTCCTTTCTCTTCTGAGATGGAGCAGTGGCAATGTATGTAGGCAGCATGGACTTATGCAATGACATTCTCTCTTTTGATGTGATGGGATGGGAACCATCTTGTGGTGGCATGGACTACAAAGAAGGAACTTGTTTTATGCTTGTTCATGTAGCGGTGTGAAACTAGAGCAGTTTGTTGTCTACACCTTAAAAGTACTTAGATCTAAATACTGGTGCTGGACAGGGAGGAGGTATGTACCACATGGATGAACAAGTGATAGCAGGTCCAGTTTGCACCACCAGAAATCACACGAAGACAGTTTTTTGGGCTATTTTGGCGACTTCTCTTGTTGCCTAGAATATCAAGATCTGATTAGTATTAGGTGCTAATTAATAAGTCTTTTTTAGTGAAAATTAATTGTATCTACTAACAATACTCTCCAGTATATTATATCAAGAAGGAAGGAAAGGAACCCAAAACTGGGGGGAGGCCTCAAAGATCCTTGGAACCAAAAGATATTCTTGGAAAACTGAAGGATATGAAGCTTTTGGAGCATTTTCTGAGCAGCTAGACTTGAAGTAGACATTTTTAAAAAGTAATTGCTGAATCTCTGTTCTATTACAGCTGTATTTAGTTATCTTAGAAATCCCAAGCAAAAGTTCTCAAACCTAGTGGAAGTTCCTGTACTTGTAGTGGTTCCAGAGTTAATACATAGGCTGTGAATACTTTGTGTTAATTTTGAACAGGATATGAATGAGAGGATTTTAATTGCACTGCTGTGTTTTATATGAAAATTTGAGTTGGGGTGTAGAAAAAAGCAAAATGCTGAATCAATATTTTGTCAATTTTTTTAATAGATATGGGATGCAGAAACAGCTCTTCGTCCCTCTAGTTTAAGCAGAAAAATGAATGGGATGTGGTATTTTTTGTCTAGAAAACACAGAATTATACTGCAGACTTGTAAATGGAGTGTGTTTACTGTTGTTTTTAATTCACAAAACAAGTTTATCAAATGTAAATCAAACACAAATTCCTGATAAAGCAAAACACCATTAAAAAAAACCCCTAAACAAAAAGAAAGCCAAGCGCCAAAAAAGCCCACCCACAAAGTCAGAAACATGACTGTTTGGTCAGGCTGATTAAGCAACTGAAGTCTTGCATGTTAGTGGTATGTTGAAGGAAATAAAGAGCAGCTGTTAATCCTGGATTGCCACTGAGTGAATTTCTAGATAAAAGTACAGGTTCTCACTTTTATCAAGATTGTTGTCTCTTTTAAGCACCTGAGAAATCAAGTAATCAAATGTTGCTAATATGGTATATGCAGATTTTTTTGTTTGTTGTCCTATCTTACTCAGACTTCGCTTTCATAGATGGCGGATGTACACAACTCTCATAACCAAGTACAAATGGCATTTGTGGGTTCTTGCATTGGAAAAGGCTTTTGTAGTTGAAGCTGTTATGCTAAGTGATAGTGCAACCTGTGCAATATACTTATATTCTACTCAGCAAACAAAACATTTGAGTCAGCAGACAAATGCGGTTTGCAGTTGCATAAACTTTATCTGCTGTGTGTTTATGTATTTAAAGTACATTTTCCAACACTAATTTATGCTTTATGCATGTATTAAACTTGCATGTTAATCACAGAATCAAAGAATTTTGGAGATTGGAAGGGACCTCAAAAGATCATCTA
>NW_010209619.1:1216-1742 GCF_000695765.1 Mesitornis unicolor | reverse complement strand
CCCTGCAAAGGAATAGACACAGGATTCGTAAGAATATGCTCAGAAATCGTAGTGATTACATCAGGAAAAGCTCAATTTTTAACCTGTAGCTGGTGTTGGTCCAGTGGCAACTATGACCTGGTCAAATCAAGTCCAAGGTAAATGTGAAAAAGACAATTAATAAAAAATTGAAGGTGCACTGAAGTCACCAGAAATGCAGATTTTCTATCCTAGGTCTCAGGAGAGAGTAGAAAAAATAATTTAAATTTTCAGTGACAAAGCCACCTCCCAAAGCAGGAAATGACGCAGAAAATCCCTGCAGACACAAACCTGCCACTGAGAACAGACCACTGAAAATGAGAATCAAAAAGCACCTTTGGAATAAATGGCAGTAACTGAACTGAAAACTCACAGTGTGTGTTACCAGAATCCCAAAGGCAGTTGTAAATCACACAGAATCACAGAATCGCTCGGTTGGAAAAGCCCTCTGAGATCATCACGTCCAACCGTTCCTGTCTACCCCCTAAACCATATCCTTAAGTACCTC
>NW_010209619.1:0-808 GCF_000695765.1 Mesitornis unicolor | reverse complement strand
AGTGCGGCCTGACCAGTGCCAGGTACAGGGGGATGATCACCTCCCTGGCCCTGCTGGTCACACTGTTTTTAATACAGGCCAAGATGCCGTTGGCTTTTCTGGCCACGTGGGCACAGTGCTGGCTCATGTTAAGTACACTGGAACTGAAACGTCCAGGGCTTCATCTCAGTGGTGATTTTTTTACAGCATAAGTCTTGCTAGATCTAAATTGGGGCTCATATAGACAGATGACAACCCTAACATAAGGGGAAAAAACAAACATTATTAAATAATCCTTAAAAGCAAAGCCAATACGGAGCACACTACAAAACCTCTGGTTTTCAGCACCCAGACTCATGGCTTCTTCCAGCTAAACTCAGGATCTGATCTTCTGAGGATGAAAAGGGATGGGACAAAATGAATATGCTTTGTATTGGTCTTATTTACATCAGAAAAAATGAATATGCTTTGTATCAGCCCCATTTACATCAGAAAAAATGAATATGCTTTGTATCAGCCCCATTTACATCAGAAATAAAATTTATGAATGCTGCAAGCGCAAAAAAAAATTGGAATTATGAGAAAAGCTTCAAGCAGTTGGACTGGATGAAGGTTGTAGGTCCTTTCCAACTGAAATATTCTATTTTAAACAGTCAAAGAAGTTGGGAAAGGGCAAAAAAAAACCCTTAAAAATCCCGATGGAAAAAGAGAACGTAACATAAAGCATAGGTCAAATGTTAGGAAAAATTCTCATCCCTAGGAGAGCATCACCACGGCAGCATTCAGATCCCTGGGAATAGTGGATGTGCTCTACCTTGACTTCAGTAAA
>NW_010209618.1:0-804 GCF_000695765.1 Mesitornis unicolor | reverse complement strand
GAGCGATGTGAGTGAGAATAACTGTGTAAACACTTTATGGTGATGTGTGAGGCTCTGTTTGTTAGTGACGGGGCAAATATTCTTTCAAATACATGTTCATGAGCCTGCAGTAAGTTCTGGCATGTTTATTTTAATTCATCTGGATGATCCTTTCCACATCAGTAATTTTTTCAGCCTAGGGGTCAGAGGTATTCCAGGCACTCTACATGGAAAGGAAATGTATGTTTCTGATGGTTTTTTTTGGTCTGCTGCAAAATGTTTGCTTCCAGATTACATCACTGGTCTGTATGCATGAAGTATCTTTAAAGGACCAGTAATTTCCTTGCTGTGCAAAAGAGGGGTTAAGCAGTGAGGGTGAAGGACATGATATGTCACCATTTCCTTGCCTACTTGCTGTGTAACTCTAAGAGAAGAGGCTTGGGAAAGCCTTGTACAAAACCTCTCTGTATGTAGAGCTGTCTCTGCAATGTCAGTAACCCTTGGTTTATTTGCAGAACGTGTACAAGTCAGACCTGGAATGGTTGCGAGGTGTTGGCTGGTTGACAGAAGGCTCTGTGGATGTGATCAAAGCAAAGAAAGCCCAGGAGCTCCTGAATGAGCGGTTGTACCGCACACGGCCGGATGAGATGAAATTCACCAGTGTTACTGACGCACCAGACGTTGTCCAGGCTAAGATCAATGCCTCGCAGATCAGTGACGTAAGCTTGCCTTTCACTTACCTTTCATTTATGTCATGGGGTTTCTTTTCTTTGTGGTAGAGACTAGAATTTCTACCATGGGAATGAATAGTTGGGAAGTATTTCA
>NW_010209617.1:0-1632 GCF_000695765.1 Mesitornis unicolor | reverse complement strand
CAAGAGCCAGCAACAGTCTTCATTCTTAGCACCTTTGGTGTGTCACAAGAGCTTGACCATTTCCATTGGTGAGAAGTCTCCTAACAGCAGCCACATAAATTGGAGGCGAACGTGGACGAGCGAGCCAAACACAGAATGGCACAGCCCATAGCTTTGTTTGACTACAGAAGCACTTTCCCTGGAAAGTGAAATCCAGCAACAGCTTTCAGTCCTAGCCTCTTTCAGGTGTGAGTTAGAGTTGAACGTTTGCCATACTGAAACCAGGCTGTGGGCAGCCCTAGAGAAAGCCTGGTGGCAAACGTTGGCTTCCCAGGGAATCAAGGAAGAACCGGAAGAAAACTTTGTGGAGCTACAAGTTGGCTTAATAGAAAAGACAAGAGCCAGCAACAGTCTTCAGTCCTAACACCTATGGTGTGGGAGAAGAGCTTGACCGTTTCCATTGGAGAGACGGCTCCTACCAGCAGCCACGACAATTGGAGGCTTACGACGACAAGATAGCCAAACACAGAATGGCACAGCCAAACGGTTTGTTTGGCTACAGATGCACTTCCTAGGGAAGGCGAAATCTAGCAACAGTTTTCATTCCTAGCCACTTTCTGGTGTGAGTTAGAGTCAAACGTTTGCCGTATTGTAACCAGATTCTGGGCAGCTCCAGAGAATGCTTGGTGGCAAACGTTGGCTTCTCATGGAAGGAAGGGAACCCAGTACCAAACGTTATTTGGGCGTACAGATTGGCTTAAAAGAGAAGACATTAGGCAGCAGCAGTCTTCAGTTCTAGCGTCTTTGGTGTAGGAGAAGAGCTTGATCGTTTCCATTTGAGAGATGGCTCCTACCAATAGCCACGAAAATTGGAGGTGTACATTTATGAGATAGCCAAACACAGAGAAGCACAGCTCAGAGATTTGTTTAGCTACAGAAGCACTTGACACATGAGAAGCCATATTTGAATAGAAAACCAAGAAACTTGATACAGAAGCACTTGACACCTGAGAAGCCAACGTTTGCCATCAGGCTTTCTCAGGAGCTGCCCAGTGCCTGGTTTCAGTATGGCAAACATTCAACAATAACTCACACCACAAAGTGGCTAGGACTGAAAGCTGTTGCTGGATGTTTCCTTCTATGCGAAGTGCTTCTGTAGTCAAAGAAAGTGTCCGTCTCTAATGTTCCATGCTTGGCTATTTCATCCACATTCGCATCCAATTTTCGTGGCTGCTGGTAGGAGCCCTCTCTCAAATGGAAACGGTCAGGTTCTTCTCCCACACCAAAGATGCTAGGATAGAAGACTGATGCTGACTCTTGTCTTTTCTATTAAGTGAAATTTTATCCCCAGAAAACCTGGGGTTCTGGGCCTCTTTGCTTCCCTGGGAAGACAACATTTGCTACCAGGCTTTCTCTGGAGAAACCACAGCCTGGTGTCAATATGGCAAACGTTCGATTTTAGCTCACACCAGAAAGGGGGTCTAGGACTGAAAGCTGTTGCTGGATTTCTCCTTCCATGCGAAGTGCTTCTGTAGCCAAACAAAGTCTTTTGCTTTTCCTTTCTGTTTTTGGCTGTTCCGTCCACATTGACCTCCAATTTTCGTGGCTGCTGGTAGAATCCATCTCTCAAATGGAAAAGGTCTAGCTCTTCTC
>NW_010209616.1:0-1114 GCF_000695765.1 Mesitornis unicolor | reverse complement strand
AGCCCCAGTTCCTCCAGTTTCTCTAATCCAGTTAATCCCTCTCTGAAGCAAGGATGAGTGACACCTATTTCATTTCCTCTTCTAAAAGTTAGGTCTCTTATCAAATGAATATACTAAACACGAGTGACACAGTCTATCTTTGGAAAACCCACGTTATAATCAAGATCACAGCATTGCATCTGTAGCCATTCTTCCCTCCATATTTTGTTCCAGTTTTGTCACCTTACTGAGGTTAAAGCACTTTTTAAACTGTAAAATTAAAGGTCCAATTTACTTTTCTACCACTTTATACCTGGGACTGAGATTCTCCAGTGCCTCCACTTAGTCTACATGAAGTTCTCCATCTTTTTCTCAGATCTCAGAGTTCATATTTTCCTTTTTTTCTACTTTGGTCCTCAGTGCCCAGCCTGCCTGTGCTGCCACACTCAGCTGCAACCCCCACTCTGAATGCTGAACCAAATTATATGGTTGGATGTTAAGAAGCAAAACCAGCGTTTGTCTGACAGCCATCTGATAAGAAGCTTTTCTTTAAAAATGTCTCCTGGGTCCTTCAGGAACCCATGCACATCAACTTGAAAGGGTCTTTCCTGATGCTTTGTGTATTGGGTTTTCTGTGAGGGGTTTTGGTTTGTGGTTTTTGGTTTTTTTTTGGTAGTGGAGGAGGGCTACCGAGATAGCTACTAGAAAACTCCTCTGGCTCTAAAATGTCAGACTCACCTCTGACCAGGGCCAAGCCAATCAGCACCCCTGCGAATTCATGTATTTAAGGGGGTTACAGCACGTGGCCCGCCCTCTCTTGCCCTGACCCCGACCAGTGTGGCCCCGGCCCCAACTTAAGCCCCTCTGCTGCTCCAGCCTGAAAGAGAAAGTCAGGAACTCTTCAGAACCATCAGCAGGGGCCTGCAGCAAAGTAGAGGGACATGAGGAGAACAACTGTGAACAACCAAGGTCGGTGAGTGAAGAAAGGAGAGGGAGGAGGAAGAGGTGTGTGGAGCCGAGGTTCCCCCTGCAACCTGTGGCGAGAGCACTGGTTGACCTGTCTGCAGCCTGTGGAGTTCACCGATGGGACAGAGCCACATGAGAAGATGGCTGCCCCTGAAGAAGCTGTGACTCT
>NW_010209615.1:1020-1371 GCF_000695765.1 Mesitornis unicolor | reverse complement strand
AACCACCTCCTCATGGATTATGGGGGCTTCAGTGTTCTTACCATCCCTGTCTTCCCACTCTGGGGGCTGGGTACCCAGATTACCATTGGTTTTCCTATTAAAGACTGAGGCAAAGAAGGCATTAAGTACCTCAGCCTTTCGCTCATCCCTGGTCACTATGTTTCCCCCCACATCTACTAGAGGGGGGGAGACTCTTCTTAGTCCTCTTTTTTGTTGCCAGTGTGTTTATAGAAACCCTTTTTACTGTCTTTAACAGTACTAGCTGTTTACAAACAGCAGGTCCAGCAGGGCACCTTCCCTTCTCGGTTCCTTCACCAGCTGTGTCAGGAAGTTCTCTTCCACACCCTCCCA
>NW_010209615.1:0-777 GCF_000695765.1 Mesitornis unicolor | reverse complement strand
CTCGAGGCAGTCACAGCATTCCCTAACATACATGACCACCCCACCACCTTTCCTTCCTTGCCTGTCCCTTCTGAAAAGCTTATACCCGTCAATGACAGCACTCGAGTTGCGTGATTCATTCCACCATGTTTCCATAATAGTTACTATATCGTAGTTATCCTGATGCACAATAGCTTCCAGTTCCTCCTGCTCATTGCCCATGCTGTGTGCATTGGTGTAGACACACTTCAGTCGGGCTAAAGGCCCTGCCACCTTTTCACAGGGAGCAGTCCTAATTTCTGCCAGGCCATTATCAGGGACTTCCATGGTTACTAACCCGTTAGTAACACTTGCACCTTGGTTGCTGCATGGAACTCCATCCCCCACCTCTACTGGGATGGTAGTCCCAAGAGTCTCACTAGTGCAATGTCCCACGCATGTCAGTGCTTCACCCCCAGGCTCATCTCTAGCGAGTTGTGTTATAGCCCCTTTCCCCCCTCCCCCCTTCAAATCTAGTTAAAGCCCTGCCTATGAGCCCTGCTAACTCTTGCCCGAAGAACCTTTTCTGCGATTGAGATAGACGTACCCCATCTTTTGTTGGCAAAGCTGGTGAAGTGTAAACTGATCCATGATTAAAAAACCCAAAGTCCTGCCTGTGGCACCAGTCTCTGAGCCAGGCATTGATCTGTTGGCTCTTTCTGTTACCTCAGATCTCCCTGCAACTGGTGGGATAGAGGAGAACACTACTTGTTTTTCAGATCCCTTAGCCAGTTGTCCCAAGCCCTTAAAATCCCTTTT
>NW_010209614.1:515-817 GCF_000695765.1 Mesitornis unicolor | reverse complement strand
CCAGAAGGCAGACAAAGCAGCAAAGAAAATTTCTATGTCAAATTAGTTGTAATGTATCAGGCCTCTGTTAATTCAGAAAAGGACAGTCAATGGGCCGATGCCTTGAAATGCACCAAATCCCAGGATGGATAGTGGGTAACTAACACTGGCCTAATATTAGTCACTGCTCTGTTGATGAGACAGCTTACATGGAAAACGCACCAAGAAAGATACATGGGAGATGATGCTGTAGTGGCAAGTATTAAGTGATATGCTGTTGGTCCTAGGATGCAGCAATTAGCAGAAGTCATAATAAAACCATG
>NW_010209614.1:0-286 GCF_000695765.1 Mesitornis unicolor | reverse complement strand
ATAATTCCTAGATTTGAGATTCCTGAGGGCATAGCATCTGATAACGGTCCATAACAGTCCACACTTCATCACAGGTATCATACAGGAGATATCTAGGACCCTGCAGTTTAAGTGGGAACTGCATACCCCATGGAGGCCACAATCTAGTAGAAAAGTAGAACAGATGAATCAGACCTTAAAGAGGCAAATTTTAAAACTGTGTCAGGAAATGGGTAGATGTTTTGCCCTTAGCTCTGTTAAGGGTCTAAATAACTACAAGGTCTTGGGAGGGAATAAGTCCCTTTGA
>NW_010209613.1:10917-13339 GCF_000695765.1 Mesitornis unicolor | reverse complement strand
TGCAGGCGCTTGCCCTCAGTGAGCCGGGCTTGACGGCTGGGGCTGTGAAAGGTTACACAGAAAACCCCTGGAAGGTTATAAACCTCATTGAAACGTGGCCTTAAATTGCCCAGCTTACTGTCATAACCACCACAAAAGTGCTGCTGTGGGGCATGCTTCAGGCTGCCGGCTGTCAGCCACTTCGTTTTTGAGGCCTAAATATCTGTGCTGTTTGGAGTCAGCTTTTTTTCTTCTCCAGAGCTGATATTCATGGATTACAGTGGGGTTTACCCTATGTATAGAACATCACTCCACGTGGTGTTTGGATGTACAGCCAAGTTTTTTTGGTTTGGTGAGATTTTAATGCAAGTGTAGTTGAAAAATGAAAGGCTTGAAAGCTTTGAAACTCTTTTAGAGTGATTCCTTAACCCAGATTTAACCAGCCTGGGGCTGCCCTTAAACTCTGTTCCTATAATAATCTTAGGAGCATTTGTCATTCATGATAAAAACAGGCTTAAACGTACAAAAAAGCTTGCAGGAGCCAACTCTGGCTCTTGGAAAATACCTAAAATATTTTTAGATCTGGATTACTTGCATAATACAGAAGTATGGCAGGAATTATTCAGTGCTGCGCTGCAGTGTCAGAGTTGTACATAGCTACATAAGGTCAGATCCTCTGAGATAACGTGGTGCTTTTATGTGGCATCTCGGTGTCAGCTCCCGTCTTTGGAGATGGTGACGGGTGTCACCAGAAGATGTCTGGTATCAAAGCAGATATCAAAGATGAATTGTAATGCTATATGGGAATATGAAATTCAGAGCAAAAGCTGGTGTTTTGTGCATCCTTTTTTTATGCTCTCTTATGTAGTTTGAAGGCAATTTTATGACAAATTCATGCTTTTTCTGACTATTCGTATTTTTATAGACAATCGGAAAGCGTACTGATTGTTGACCATAAAATGAGAATAAATAGGGTGCGAGGTGTAAATTTCATGCAAGTTGCAGCAAGCTTTGCGTGAATGACTCCTGATTAAAGAAAATAATCAAAAGTAGGAAAGAATTGAATGTGTGTCTGTTCACGTGGACAGCTATTGCTTGTCTGCGCGGGAGGTTATAGTCAGTAGTATGGGAATGGACAGCCCAGGGTCCAGGTTCACAGACACAGGAGGAATCCTTACAGACCACAGGGATTAGTGCAGGCAGAGACACTCATTCCTTACAGTGAGCTAACCTAGAAATCTGTGTGCTTGAGCAAACTTGGCAGAACAGCCATTGGATCGCTTGCAGAGAGCTTATGAGAGAGGCACAACACATCCTGTGTGTGATTTCTCCACAAGAGTTGTGTCCACACACTGCTTATCCAGAGTGTTGATACAGAAGAAGTGGGGTACCCTCATTCATGTCCTTGTGTGCCCCATGCAAAGTTTCTTACTCAGAGCTGGCCTTGTCATTGTAAAGAAAGAACCAGAAATTTATACTTGTGTTGTGTCACGGTTTCTGTTTTGTCTAGTGAGAATATTAAGCAAAATAAATTTATTATTTTTTAAAATATATTGGACTATATAGAATTTGCCTGTTGGTCTCTTCAAAGTTCAAATAAGGCTGAGATTTTTTCCCCCCGTAAAAGTATTCGGGAATTAATCCTTTATGCTTTTCCCTAATTCCAGGTATAAACCTCCAAGGTATTTACTGCAGTAGTTTCAGGAGTCGGTTGCTACAGTCACAGATTTATGGTGTGACCTCAGATAATCTGAATGCTGTATTTCTAAACCAGCTTTGTTGTTTAAATCCAGTTTTCTGCATTGGGCTGTTGAATTCCCACAGCCAGTGACTGGCACCTGCCTGAACAGCAGGGGAATCGTCTGCTTATTGGTAATCAATGGCACTTTTATCTTAAAACAGTGGGGAAGTCATCATTGTTGCTGCATGGAGGCTGCTGTTAGGTTTAGGCAGCTTGCACAGGCTTCAAAGACTCTAAACCAGAACTAAAACACTTTGTATATTTACAGACAACGCCGTCTTATTTAGATTTGGAAGGAGGAAATCCTTGCACTAGTCTGACCGGAGCTGGGAGGTGTTAACACACATCTGTGACTTCTGAACTGCCTTTTTTGATTTGTATTCGTTCATTTGCCACCTGAACAATCAGGTTTTAAAACTCAAGCATTGGTTTGGTAATGCCAGTGTGATTTTTCAGAAACTGAAGTTGCCTTTGACCAGCAGGGAAGGTGAAAATGAATCTGTTTGTATCTTCAGAGAAAGGCATTTAAGAGTGATCTTTGAAACACAATCGTACATTTTAACTGAAATTGGGAAGAGTCAATCACCGTCCTTAACTTTTTACCAAATTAAAACCTTGGTTTGGCAAATGACTTAAACCTGTCCTTAATTTGACCTTTAGTCAAGTAGTCTATTGAGTTTTAGCCACTAATGTGGCTAATTC
>NW_010209613.1:0-10886 GCF_000695765.1 Mesitornis unicolor | reverse complement strand
GGTTCAGCAAATCATTTAAATTTGTGATAGGACTTAAGTACCTGATTGATCCCGTTTCATTGAAAAGTTCTTGCGTGCTTCAAGTGAAGTATGTGCTAAGTAAACAGAGTTCAGATCATGAACTCTATGAGCTGTTCTGCTCCAAATTACACCCTACAGCTTTCTCTGGAGCACAGAGGAGCGGGGTTGCTCTGCTCTCCATCCTGGGTGAGGCTGGCTGTGCATTAGGGTTTTGTTCATGTATGTTCGGTTAGAAGTATGAGAGGGTGGAAATTAATGCCATGAATGGGAGGGACCTTCCTTGCAGGCACAGATTACACTAACAAAAGAGGTTTGTTTCCCAATATGTATAGAAGCAGCTAAATACAGTGTGTCTGCACTATATAGTGTATACATTTAGACATACACAAATATCTTACCTGTTGTTGGGTTTGACACTAGATATTGAAATACCTTCAAAATGCACGTTCATGGCATGGCATAATGTTGAGTTTCATGGAGCAGCCAGGACATACATCTGTTGTGCTCGTGAGCTTGTGTTTCAGCACCCCTGAATAACAGCACCATATACAAATACAAATACATACACAAATACAGCACGTGGGAGCGTGTGCTCCTGCATTACTCTGTGCCATCTCCCACAGGCACAGCTATCCAGCGAGCTCAGGTTAGTCACCTTTTAAGGCAGAAGTCTCTAAACTGTGATACAAGCATCCATAGTTGTACATGTACCCCTCAGAAGCAGCATACAGGCACTACTGGAACGCAGTCCCTCACACACACGTCTAGGAAGTCGGGCACTGCTCGTCCCACTGCAGCTCCAGAGGTGCTGCCCAAAGCCAGTGGTGATGGGACTGACTTAAATAAGTCATTTGCTTCTGCTTGCAATTTGTGTCACAAAACGTGCCGTTGTGTGCTGCTTTTGGAGTGTGAACAGAGCAATATCCTGCCCCCAAAACTTCCCTGGCCGCTCACGTGAAGGCTGTAGCTGGGAAAACGGTAACAAATACTTTTCAAGAATTACTTCATCAATTATGGCTCAATTAGTGTCTTTTAAAGCTACTGTACCCTACTATTTCATGGGCTTTCTTAATTTTATCAGAGGAGGGCTTGACTCTTGAAAATGAAACATATTTTGGCTGCATGGTTTTAATTTCTGCAGGATACTGTTAGGTTTTTGGTTGTAAGGAACTGAGAGACCTCACTCTTGGCCATTAGGAGTAGGTGTAAAGTAGGGCTTTTGTGTAATCCAGCATAGTAAGGGTATAAATAGCACCCATCTAATTAATGGCTTAGAAGATTATGGATGGTGCATGTGTCGGGGAGTAATAGGCTGTGTAACTTTCATCACATTTTGGCTCTGACACAAATGATCCCATGCAAAATTCAGGTGGAACATCCGGGACTTTATTGCAGAATTGGGGTATTGTAGCTTTGGGGGCTTTATTCATCAAGTTTTGGTTCAGAAAATATAAAAAATATTGACAGTATTTTTTTATTCTGGTGGATTCTGCTATTTCTTAACAAATCTTAAATGTGGTTCTGTTAAAGCCGGCTTCACACCTACGACTTTATACTCTCAGAGTTGATGGGAGTTTTGTTATCGCTGAAGCCAGAAATGGAACCAAGAGGCTTCTGTTCTGCTTGCATGGACAAACAAATAACACAGGTGTGGTTATGAAGTGCTTGGTTTTCCCCCACTGTAACTTTCAAATAAAATAATGAGCAGGCCTCATTAATAGTACTAATAATAGAGCATCCTGTTCTTTATTTTTAAATATATCATCATGCTAATATGAAAGAAAAATAGTTAAAAATAGACAAAAAGTTGCTTATTCAAATAAATTTCAGTTTAAATGGGGTGTGGATTTTTGTGGCCGGGTTAATCTCTTAATGTACTCTGAGGTAGCAGTGTTCACTCTGTGTGTTTCTGTGTTGTATTCATAGGCACAACGATTTCTGTAAGGTGAGGAGTTAATGGATACTTTGATTTAAAACGCTTACAGTACAAAAAGAGAGGAACCTGTATTTCAGGTTCAAATTTCACTCCTTTGAATATGACCTTTCCAGATGTACTAGATGAGATGCTGGAAGGAGTTTCCATTGCTACTCCGAAGTCGTTTAGGATTTCACAGAGATTATTTAAACCACTTCTGCTCCTTCCTCAGCATGTGCACAGCACTAGTGCTGCAGTGTGCTGTTAGTGTGTCCGGGGTTAGAAGAGGGAATTGATAGCAGGAACCTCGCTGAAAAGATCACTAAATTAGTTGGTAGAACAAGGGTGGTAGTGATAGAGCATCCCTGTGTTAAATTCACAGGCATGCATGTAATACTTCTGCATGGAATTGTCTGAGTTACCCACTTGGACAAAGGTGTCTCACTGTTTTTGGTTTAGAGCATTGGAGAAGAGGTGGAGGAGAAAAGGAGCTGGTGGTGGAAGAGGCCACACCACCAAACCTTTATGAATTAGCATCGTGGCTAGAGTGTTTGCAAAGCATTTGTCACCTTGGGTTGGGAGTCTTTATCACCCTCGGGAGACCAGACCCTCACATCTCATGCAGTTGGGGCACTTCTGCTCCATTAGAGATGGGTGCTCCCTACATTTCCAGCTGAGAGGAGGCTGCTGTGCAGCCGGGAACACAGGAGTCCTGGAGCCACCAAAAAACCAGCGCACAGAAGGGTTGGTGCCTTGGCGGAGGGATGAGCACATCTGGAACATCTGGGGAGAGCCGAGGCCTAAACCCACCCGAGGCTGAGCTTGTTTGAACCCAAGCTAAGGTCTGGGAGCTGCTTTTTGGGAAACACAGGATCCGTGCATCTCTGCACAGTTCAGCGGTGGTTTTGTGGCTTACAGTGCTGGATTTGGATGCCTGTATGCAATATCCCACCTAAGGTCTCTGTATTTTTATGGATTATCTTTTTAAGTCACAAGTCTTGGTGGGTAAGGGTAGCCTGATTGAATTTTCTCAGTGTTTTTTATTTGCTGTGTGTGAGATACAGGTCTGGTGTAAAAATAGTAACTAATACTTGTCTTTAAAATCCTTCCTAGGAGACTGTCGTAATGAGAGCCTGGGCTTCTATCCAGTGCGTATTTGTGTTCCGAATCTGAAATGGCTTTGTGGAAAAATCATTTCCATAGAGTCTACATAGCCACTAATGACCAGGAAACAAAGTAACGAACAGAAACCACCGATTTCCATCGTTTTTAAGACCGTAAAATTAGTAATGAAGCTAGGATGCATTGTGAATTAAAATGAAAAGATAATTTAAGCAGAATATCTTAAAAAGCTATTTGGAATAATGTAATTATTGCTTACCTTAGATAGCAGCTGGAAAGAATTATAGAAAAAGGCTTTTTAAAAGAAATACTTCTCTCTTCTTTGTTGTGTAGTGCCACACGCTTGCAAGGGAAGCTTACAACAAGCAAATGGAAGCATTAATAAGGAAGTAAAATGTTAAGTAATATTTAGAAATATTTGTTTGCTCCCTGTATTCCAGGAGCACACACGGCATGAGAATGCTGATTTTATATCCAGTGTGGACAGTCCACTTACACCTATGAGGAAATGTTACAAGTAGAGTGTGTCAAAGATAGGAGTCCATTACACGTCGGGTTCTGAGGTTTAAATCTCAGAAGATAATTTCTTGAATGAAATGAAATGATCTGGAAGTGTTTCCAGTCCGGTTCTGGGAATGTATTTACATACGACTTCAGTTTGTGAAGGTGTTTTATTATTGTTTATGTGAAGAAGTTTGTTATTGGAACCCGATTATTGCAGAAGCTGCTCTAGCACTGCATAGGGGGATCAGTTTTTCTAAGTCCTATATTTCCAGATAATTTATTATTTAAGAACCATCAGTAGAAAACATTCACTGAACAAATTCTCACTGCATGCATAGGTTTTGAAAAGAAGAGGCCAAAACGCATACTGCTTTCAGTGTCTAAACCAGTACAGCTCCCATCGCTCCCATAGCCGTCCAGGTGCTCCGATTCCTCTGCTTTGTCGCTGTCGTCCTTTTGTTAGGTTTACATTTGGTTACTGTGTAATTTGCTGAAAATCCCACCTTCTTTCACATTATCTTCACGTATCGAAGCCTTCAATTTAAGTTTTTTTTCTACTATTGTGCAAATAACTTCGAAAACCCCGACTGAATCTAAACAAATACCTGTTCAAAGCCGTAGACAACCTGAAATTACACTTGTGAAACCGTTGAACGTTAACACTTTTTACCTCACTTCAGTTGTTTTGTGCAGTGAAATACATCGGATGTCCTGCACACACAATCCTCCTGTCTCTCAGACATTAACAACATACGTTGTAAATATTCAGAGCCATAAACAGCAGATTTGAGTGTCAGACTGAAGATACAGGGAGGGTATTGTAGGTTTAATTGAGTGTAGAAATACGGTATTTGATGGAAAGTCTGCAAGAGACAGCGTGGGATCCTAAGGAAACCAAGGTTTACTTGTCATTATTCTTTGCCTCTTCTTTTTACAGTAGTGCTAAGCATTACTTCAGCCAAATTGGAGTCTTTGAGCCTTTTGCTGTGATAGTTTTGGTACATGGTTTGTGAAAAGAGAGCCCCAAAAGCCTTCATTGATGGTCGGGTTACAGAAATCTCAGTCACACTTTTCGGCACACGAGTCAGAAAGTGCAGGACCGAGCACCATGAGATACCACAGGAAGCCTTCATCACAAGTTCTGCTGTTTATGGAAGGAATTTTAAGTTAAAGACTGTTCTATTCTTTAATTGAACCTATAATAAAATACAGTTTGCCAGGACAGAGCCTCCAGAATCCATCTAGATATTAAAAATCAGTTATTCAGTTCATAAACGTTATAACAGTTCATAACCTTTATAACAGTTCATAAACTTTTGCCCAGCAAGGAAATGTCATTTGTTAATGGCATAAAAGCTTTCAACAGGTCCAGGTCCTACTGGGGTGCAACCTGACATTCAGGGGTGTCCTCAGGTCAGCAGTCAGGAGCACCTTTATTCACGTTCTGGCATGCAGGGGGATCTGAGGTTTGGGGACAGCACAGGGGACGTGGGCGCCTGCACAGAGACAAATGGTGATGTGTTTCCAGTGCCTTTGGGACATCTAGATTGGGGATTTCTGTGTGGGTTGGGAGTGATTTCTGTGCTGTCCATGTGTCCTTCATCAAAATTGGAGAGACTGAAATGTTTTGCTTTCTCCCTCCTTCCCCTTTCTGACAGTTTTTCTTACCTTTGAAGCAATGATGCTGGATGGGGGGACGGGGGCAGCTTCTCAAGCTGACTCCTTTCTCAAACCTGATCCAAATTAATTGTAAGGGACAAAAGCAGCAGCTTTTCGGATAGAGATTGTCCATGTGCCATCTGCCGGGCGTGCAAAGCAAGTGAACCTTTCAAAATCTGCTTCTCCTGTAGTTTTTCCATCTCCAGCTGCAGGCAGGCAAAGCAATGGGTTTCTGGGCATCTCTGACCAGCTTTAACTCAGGGCAAAGGCATTTCACTTACCTGGAGAGAGCATCTCTAAGTAAATCCTTGCTGTGTGTTTGGAATTTTAATGTTTTTTAAAATAATATAGCATTGTGTGTATCTGTGTGTGTTTAAATAGCAGAGATTGAGAAGAATTGTACTGTGAGGAGAATTTAAAATGGACCATTTGAAATGGATATGGATGAGCAGGAGTGTTGTCCTTTGGCTTTAAAGAAAACAGCGTAAAGATAAAATGATTGCAGGACAGGGTTGAAACAGTAGTGGGGTTTTTTTGGGATGTGTCCCTTTCCTGCTGCTGGTCTGGCCACTTCACAGAGCAGAGCAGTGGGGGCACTCCTAGTGCAGACAGCACCTCTCATACTGCCCATGCTGTGTAAAGGCTGGGTTTTTAAGTGTGAAATCCTCATGCTAATTCAAAATCGCCTTGATGTTTTTTGGGCCTCATCACAGCGGGGATTGCGTTTACTGATCCAGATTTAGCATAACTTCACAACAGGATCCCAGGAAATTCCTCTGCAAATTTCCACATATGCTAATGACTTCAATTTTATTTATTTTCTCAAGACACATTTTGTTAATTCCTCAACGATTCCTGATCACTTGAGATTTATATGGCCTTTTTATAAGGCCTTGAGGGAGATGATATGAAGGCATTATTAAAGGAACAATTTGTTTTGCTGCAGTCTCTACTAATTAGTAGACACTGTGTTAAGCATCTTGTGCAGTATGCTGTTGCACTTACAGTAGAGTCACAGAATGTAGTGGTTACGTACGTAATTGCAGTAGTACTGTAACAGCCATCATATACAGGGGGAAATACTAAAAAAACCCCAAACCATCAGTGCCTCGATGTGCTGCGATGTTTTTCCTCTAGGAAAAAAGGTCAGCTACAGCCATTCGGGAGTTCTTGGGGAGAGATTCTCCACTTTATCTTCTCTCTTTATCAAAATACATGTTTTCTTTTCTCTAACATTGGTTTTGTTTGACATTTTGCTCAGTGAGTGAGTACCCAGCCGGTGGCGTTCCCAGATGCGGCCCAGCAAGTCCCTTTAAAGGACAGTTGAGTACCAAGAGTAATGGTAAGTAACACGTGCTTTTATTAGAAGGTTGACGTGGTTCCTTTTGATTCTATGATTAAAATGGTTTTATAACTGAAAGCTTTGCACTGAGTTCAATTGGTGAACTTTAATAGTACTTACATTTAGTATGCATTACTGAAAGTACCCTTGAGTTTTGCCTTGACTGTACTCCTAGCTAGAAACAGGTAGCAAGATATCCTAATAAATACATGTATATATGTATATATATGTATGTGTGTATATATATATGTCATTTATATATAGCATATATATGTCACATCTATATTAGCTGGAATTCAGGTATGATTACTGCTTTAAAGAACCCTTGAGGTTAAGTCAGTAGTTTACATAAATGTGTATATGTTTCTGTGCCATAATGCCACCTCAGACACTTCTTTCAAAAGAGCATAGAATGGCAAACCAGAAAGTGTTTGTAGTTCGACTTCAGCCAATTCTGTACCAATTTATTGAGTTAATGACTCAGTGGGGGGGAAAAAACCATTAAAGGAGACAAGGTGATTTAATGTGATAGTAGCTGCTAAAGAAAAATTACTGCCGTTGGGCAAAGAAGTTAAGCACACAGTAATTTAAAGTTTGTGGCTTTGAATTGCAGTTAATAAATGTTTAAAATTTTAGTATTCTTGTGCCTGCCTTTATAATGTTTAATTATATTTTAATCCTACAGCCTTCTGCATTGACTCCTTGCGAAGTCTGACGAGCCAGTACCTGATCAGAGACCACATGGTGGTTCATTATGACAAAATCCTGTCAGCCAAAGGTACAAATGTGCGTGTATGGATCTAGCTCATTCTTACTGAACAGGTTCCTAGCAAGAGGGCATGAAATGGGTTGTAGGAAGTGAAGTTTTCTTCCTGTTTCATACTCAGACTGGTGTCAGCAAGGAGATGTGCCTGCTGCTTAATAATACTTCTGTGTTATTGGAACAGGAGGTTTTGTATGAAAACATTCTTCTTAGGTGCTGCCAAAGGTACTGTTTTAATTTTAGGGTATTTGTGCTGTGTTGTCTTCATTCTGCTTTTGATGAGCTAATGAAATGAGAATGAAACACCATGCTGACCTGGAAATCACGGAGACAGTCACAACAGCAAACATAAGGAATTGATTTTAGGAATGAATGCAGAGCATTTTCAGAGAAACTCAGACCACTGTGTCCTTTTTTTATTTTTAAATTTAAAAATGTTCGTTGTCTTTTGTTCATATTTCAGTCAATTGCACTAGGGAGTTTTGAGGACTTGGAAAATTACCCCCAAATGAGAAAATCATGTTACTAACCTGTGTATTATTGAGCACTAAAAATGCATATTATTTTTTGCACATATTTTAATGTTAGTACTTGTATTCATCAAATATGAAATCTGCAACTTGGATGCCTATTGAACTTACATCAAAAATTCTCTAACTGTATTAATATCAACCTGATACCTTAAATACACAGTAACTAGAATATTGTAAAATAGCTAAGGATTGCTGTGTTCTAATTAAATTAGTCTTTCTTCTGTGTCGCTTCATTGCTACTTTTCTCCTAGCCATCACAAATACTAAGTAAATACTGAATCACTCACACTTGCTCTTTTTGTTGTTTGCAGCAGCTGTAGACTGTTCAGTGCCCAAAAGCAGGCTCACCAGCATCAAACGTAAGTATTTGTGATACATTAATTCTGCAAAACTTCTGTAGAAGTAACCAGACTAAACAGAAGAGCCAGAGAAATAGAAGAGTAACAACAGAATATAACCCTTAAAGCAGTCGTGTGTCTGCTTTTTGTGTCCTGCTCCAGCTGTGTGCAAGAGTCTGCAGTGAATGTAATCCTAGTGAGCTGGACCTCGTCTGGCAGTGATTAGTGATATCACAATTAATTTTGCTTAGGATCCTTTTCATCCACACCGTTAATGGAGCACATAAGGAGAATGCTATGGTGATAGGATTTGAGCTTGAACTTCCAAGAAGAGAGCTTGCAAGTGCAGTGTCAAGAGGAATTTGGGGAGTGTGGGCATCTGGGGACCAGGGCTGAGACTTCTTGTTCCATTTTGCAGGAATCAGAGCCAGTTACAAACACACAGCCCCACAGCCTGGATTAAACTGCAGTTACGTTTTCTTGGGGTCATCTCATTTCTTAACGCTGGTTTTCTTTCTAACCTTCATAGCATTAGCTGAAGAGCAGTGCTTTCAAATCATACACTAAATGAAGTGTATTAGTCAAGGGGGATAAATAGCAGCTGTTTGTTAAAATAACAAAGGTATATTTCTGTTATCTGTCTGTCTTTTGCTGTAATGCAATTAGAGGAAGTCCTTTATTCTCTAGGTCAGTATTTAATTACAACTGCTGAGGTACTGGGAAGAAATTAAGTATTCTTTTAGGATGGAAAGATAAATCTTCTGAGGACAGAATACTTTGTGGTTAGTCTCAAATCCACTCAAGCTGGAGTGATAATGCCTTGTAAAATGATCAGAGTCACTAGAGCTGATGCAGGAAATCAGTCATCCTTTTGGCAGAAAGACTCAGTTTCACTGCAGTTTGTCAGTATTTCTGCATTATGGGTTGAGGCTGAATTAAGCAACAAGCAGCAGCAGCAGAATCAAAGGTGCTGGATGTGGGCTTGACTTCTGCTTCCAAAAGGTGTAGCACAAGTAGCAGCTGTATTGCAGGGGTATCTAGGGGCTGCTACTCCAGATTGGAGTAGGAATTTCAGATTCTGTAGAGTAATCTGGGAAAAGTCTTCCTTCTCATGCTGCAGCTCTACCAAGATTTGCTTTGAAACAAGTGTAAGAAGAAAATTTACACCTATGTGTTTGTGTAACTCACAAACTACCCTCATGTAGCTTTTCCTTCTGCATCTGCTAGCATCTTTCTTGGGTTCCCTCATTAACAGTTATTCTTCCATAGCTTTTCAGGTCTTAGGTCTTTCTCAACACCAACATTTCATTTCAGACAGCACGACTTTGTGCAATGTGTTTCTCTTTCAGTTCATTGTCCTCATCCCAGTGTCTGACTATGTAAGTCTGTCCTGGTCACAGACAGAACATTCATCTCCTGTACAGGGTGTGATGGAAACACTTCACCTTTGCTGCTGCTTTTGTTTTTACCCATCTGTGTGGTAACATTGGCACACTAAATCCTTGCTTAATTGCTCTTTCACCTATTTTCAAACTGGGCTGGAAAAGCTGCTGCTGGGTTTTATCTTATTAGAACATGCGTACAAGCAGCGCAGCCCCAGAAGATGTTTTGTGTTCACAAAGGAAGAAAGAATTAAATCTTCAGTTTAGTTACTGTTATTCTAGCCTAAGACTTGGGAGTGCTAATTGTTACTTAGTTGGAATTTATTATATTCCCAAACCAGAGCTAGCTCAGGAAATGAAGCTGAGCATCATAGCTCACAGACTGGGATCCTTGTCAGTAGCACAGGGTTCATGTGGAAGAAATGCTGGGCTTAACTTCTCTGTCCCTAGAGCTGAGTATCCAGTGTGGTTAGAGCTGTTAAACCTTGGATTTAGCTGAGTTCTGACATATAGGTTGTTCTGCGCTGAGGGGAATTGTGCAATCATAAAGTAACAATGAATTGGCCATCTTAAAAAATCTGTGTAATAAAGCAATACATAATGTTGTATTTTTTCCCTAAAAGTGGCTCCTTAGACAGTGTTATATCTCTGCCCCAGTTTTCAGGTTGTATTTTGTGAGGTGCTTCATGTTCTCTAATAAAAATGAGAGCGTGCCACGTGAAAGATAGAAAGCAAGGTAATAAAGCAAATATGTAAACAACATCTTTTTATTCCTCAACATAGCGTTTTTACTTTGCAATGCTGAAAAATGTTCCTGATTACATTTCCATCTTAAAAATCATCTCCATAAAATGCTACAAAAGCTTATTTTTTTTCAGTAGGAGATTCTAATTTATTATTTCCTGCAAGAGCCAGATAAATGCCTCAACATCTGATTTCAGTGGCGTTCAGCACATACCCCAGATGCAGGGGTAGCAGTCACATAGCTTGCTTGCTGGCTGTGTGTATCATTTCAGAAAAGGGCCTTTATACTCAATAGAGGTGAGAGACCCTGGTTCATAGAATTCCTGTCCAGTGATTTATCTTCATCAGCTCAGGCTGTGTGCGTTGTCATTTCTCCTAAGGTTCCCAAAGCTCAACTGTCTGTCACATACCTGCTTTCATGGAGTCACAGGAATGCTGTTTGTAAGGGTCCTTTGGTGGCTGTTTGGTCCTCCTTGAGCTTCCTGCTGGCAGTAGAGCAGTCAGCCAAGTCTTGGAAACCCCAAGGGATGGAGATTTGGGAGGGAGTGTTGATCTGCCTGAGG
>NW_010209612.1:0-958 GCF_000695765.1 Mesitornis unicolor | reverse complement strand
CTCGGGGCAGCCTGTTCCAGTGCTCTGTCACCCTCACTGAGAAGAAGTTTCTTCTCAAATTGAAGTGGAACCTCCTGTGTTCCAGCTTGTGCCCGTTGGGTCGCTCTGGTATTGTCTATGGTAACGTGTTCCTCCCAGGCGGGCGGGTTATCCTGGTGTATATGGTCTTCTGCATTGCTTTTGTGTTTAACCGTGCAGGTGTTACGTATAGGTGTGTGTGGCAGGGTGATTTTTTTTGTTTGTTTATTAGTTTTGGGTTGTTGTTGTTTGTTTTTGTTTGTGAATTTGCGAGGGTGTGGCGCTACGTGTGCAAAGGCAGTAGCTGCGAGGATAGAAAAATATTACCCGAGTTGCGTAATTAATTTACTCATTTGCATAATTAGGCGGTAATTCTTGATTGATTACAGGTCGAGTTTCTGTAGGCAGCTGGAGTGGGTGCACACGTGGCAGGAACAGTAGGAATCAAAAAAACAAATTAGAAAGAGTAAGTTTGGTGCAGCAGTAGAAATCCAGGAGTAAAATTTTTATTTATCTATTTTTTTAAAATACTTTTATATTTTTTCAATTTATTTCTTTACTCCTAGGGAGCATGTAATTTTTAAAGCTTCTAATTTTGAAAAGTTTTTAAATATAAACAAACAAAGAGAGGAAAAGACAGAGAAAGAGAAGAAACAAAGGGAGACAAGCAGAAGACAAAGAGAACAAGAAACAGAGAAAGGGACACAAATTAAACACAAATAGCCAAGAACACAGGCCAAGAGGAAAACAAGATACAAAGACCAAGAGAACAACAGGAAACACAAACAGAACAAGAAGAAACAAAGAAGAATGACAGACACAAACACACAGACAGACGTACAAAACAAAAAAATCACGGGAAAAAATAACAGATAGATACACAAAAAGTCAGACGCAGCAAGAAAAAAGATCAGAAACTGAGACCAAACCAAACTTTATT
>NW_010209611.1:0-5999 GCF_000695765.1 Mesitornis unicolor | reverse complement strand
CCTCCTCCTCCTCCTCCTTCTCCTTCTCCTTAGAGAGCAATTCTAGCATGGGGGGGTGTGTGTGCCTGTGTGTAGAGTTTAATTCTGAGAGAAATGCCTTTTCTCTAGTTTGTAAGGCCATAGTGCTGCAATTGAAAGTCCTAGGCTAGGCTGACATGATATAGATGGTGAAGAAGCCATGAGGAAGCTGATGGACAGCACATACATTGGAGAAGTAGGAGGAATTCAGAGCAGCTAAGGGAGAGGGATAAGTGCTGCCAAGAGGCAAATTACAACAGCCAGGATGCAGATCGACAGACCTTGTACCATAGGAAAACTAAAAAAAATCATAGTGTATCTCTGAGTTGTTTGTGTTTCTATAGCGCAGTTTGTTAGTTTTTATAGGACTGCCATATAAAACAAGTGAATTAAAAGTATTTTAATCCTAGAAATATCAGACACCAAACCATTTGGATTCTTGCAGTTTCCCCATATAAATTGACAATGGTCTGACACTGCTTACTCAGCACAAGGAAACATCAAGGCTGAATCAGATAGGAGGACTTTTTCTTCTTTCAGCATTGGTGGACAATGTGCCACTGAACCTACAGCTCTTAGACTCAGATATCCTGTTTTGGATACATGGCCACTATGGATGCAGAAGATGTGCCTCTGGTACTGTGACCATTTTGGCATTTGGGGTGGTTACACTCTCCTGTGAGTCTGCAGCACGCACTTTTTCCAAGCTAGCCTTCAGTCTTGCTTTTACCCATTCCTTTACATAGTGAGTAAAACTGTTGAAACAATTCATGTATTTAGTCTGTAAATCTCTCAGTAAAAGTTTTTTTAAAAGCTTTGGGATCTTCTTGCTGTACAAATTTCACATCTTTTTGTTTAAAAGTGCTCTGTCACCAATCTGTTCTCTTCAGCCAGCTCTTTGAAAGTCTTTGTGGCACCTCTCCATCCTGCTCGCCCAGCTGTAGCTCAAGATCTCAGAAACTGTTAGAAGTTTCCACCAGCTTGGAGAGCCACAGCAAATCAGAGAGAAAGCAGATGGGAGGAAGGATTGAAAAATCATTCAGAGAGAGTTTAGATTAGAAAAAGTGAATCTTAGCTTTCTCTGTTTTCACAAATGGATTTCTATGCATGTACATATGCATGTATGCAGAGTCACAAAGGAGTGTCACTGAAACATGTAACCTCTCAATCATTGAACAGTTATCTCTACAACATACATGCTCAGGATATATGTATTTAGTTTATAGAAAAAAAGATTGTTTCAGCAATTAGGGTCCCAGGAAGGGCTTGAGAGACCCATGTTCAGCTAACGTGATATAACCCCTTTTTTGGTTTAACTTGGTACTGTATAAATGTCAGATCTCCTGGGGTAATTGTGAGCATAAATATATTGAGAGAGTGAAGTATTCAAATATTAAAGCAATGATGAACAGGAAAAAGCCTATATAGAGCCAACTTCCTGTTCTTATTTTTTGACATGTATACTGCTGTTTTCAAAGGATGTATTGAAAGTCAGGACTTCATTTTGGCTGGAGGTGAGAGTAAACACAGCAAAACAGAGCCTGTCAAAATAAGTATTACAGAATTCAGCTATTTCTCTTTGCTTTGTCTGAAAAACAGATAATCAGATTTTCTCCAGCTCATTACGCTACTATTGGTAAGCCCTATATAAATCATATAGTAGTCCCTATGTGCATAGCTTTTAGCATAAAGTCTAGCTTGCCAGTAGTTGCCAGTTATACTGGAACCATTAAAAAAGAGCTCATATAATTGCTTTTCTTTCCACATGAAGATAGATCATGCTTTTAAAGTTCAAAGCTTTTGCACAATCTCTATAGGCTTCATAGAAGGACTAAGTGCTAGGTGGGATCCGTGTATTAACTGAGGATCTTCAGAGCCTCAGCTGTATGGGGACGAATGGAGAAGAGTTGATTACAAGGGAGTTTCAAGAACCTTCCTTTTCAAAATCAGGCTGCTTTGATATATTTTAACATAGGCACTGGTAAACTGAGGGCCACTTTAAGTCATGTCACTCGTGAAAATGATATGTGAAGAATCAGATTTAGGAGGGAAAGGCAAAACTTCGGTGTTGTGTAGTAGTGTCATGATGGCAGGAAGGCTGAGAGTAATGGTACGCTATGTTGAAAAGCTGCCACAGAGCCTACTTGGGCTTGTAAAGGTGGAGGGCTCCTTTGCTGCCCTATATCACTGCTGTAGCTCTGGCCTCTGTTTCTGCAAGTAGTGGACAGAGACATTCCCACAGCCCTCTTTGCACTGCTGTAACTCAATCACTGTGTGACAGCAACAGACAAAGGCAGAGACAGAGATGCTGAATCAGAAAACCTCTTCTCCTTTCAACCACAGTCCCTCTTTGACGCTGTCTTTCTTGCTTGGAGCACAGCCAAAAGAATGACAGAGAGAGTGAGTTAAACACACACCAGTGCGCCAGCATGGGAGGAGGCTTCCCTGCTGTTGAGCCTACCTATAGAGGGTGAAGGCAGTAACACAGCTGCCTTATGCAAGGTGCTAGACAGTATAGATTTGAGATTAACATTTCCAGCAAATACACCACGTCTGTGGTCCAAGACACACTATGACAAAGAGTATAATAAAAATAGACAAGCACTGTCTGCTTTCAGACCAGTAGTGAGCCGAGCAGGATCTGCTGCTGTCCCCATTGTCATTGCTGCTTCTACATGACAGGCTGTGGGAGAACATGGGAGGGACAGTAGACATGGTCTGAGCACAGCAGCCCATTGTGCTGCTGCTGAGATGTCCCCAGGCTGCCAACAAACTGGCCGCCCCACCATGGAAAGCCATGGAGGGAAACCTGTTTGACAGCAGCCCAGGGATGTCCTGATAGCCCCTCCAGGAGCAGTGCACATCTCTGGCCTTGCAGGCCAGGCTCCAGCCTGGCTGAGTCCTTCTGGGGCTTCCAGCTGTGTTTGCAAGGGGTTTAGCAGCTGCCTTGCAATGAGAATGTGCCAATGGCGGAAGACTCCTGCTTAAGCAGAGCGCATTGGGCCCAAGTGTTTTTGTTGCTGATCTTATGACCAGTCTTGAGTGAGAGGGCAGAAACTTTTACCATCCCACCATTCTGATGGGAATGGTTCAATGTTCAAACGCTACATTCAAAGTCAGACCAGAAGACTGTGAAGGAGCTGAAAATTAAAGCCCATTTTCCCCATGTTCAAGGCTACATCTCCTTTATGCCACTATCCAGAAGAGATGAAAGGTAGGTTGGGTAGTGGTAGACTTAAGCAGTTAATTTATTTTCATGAGCTAAATAATGGACTTCATAGTCCCTGGTTTAGCAATCTGTAACATCTGTGACAGGTTTTTAAAGTGAACATCTCTGCCCTGGTGGCTTCCAAGCAGCAGAACTTTTACACGTTTTGTCTTTGCACTTTGTATTCATCATCTTTTGGAACCCAAAAAAGCATCACTGCCTCACACCATGTTGGCATCTGTAGCTGTTGCCCAATGAAGAAAGAAAAAAGTGATTAAATTCTCATGTTTGGATTATGGCAGGGGCTCTTCCATAGCAGCAGTTTAATCTAAAGCCAATGTGAGACCCATAGTTTTGTTACAGGGGCATGTTTGAATGTACTCTAGAAGTCTTTTAGTACCTGTTCAGGATTTTCTAATTCCCTCAGTCAACAAGCCCAAAAGGCAAGAAGTTTTCAGTCAGGCAGAGACCTGGTGCTACTCCCCTTCCTTCTCAGTAATGCCATGGCACGTCAGGAACTCCTTGGTTCCAGTTTCAGTAATCCTTTCAGTATCCCTGCTTTTATTGCTGGTGGAATAGGGCTTGCTCCCGTCTCCTGCACCACCTTTCCACCTTCCACACCCCAACAGTGCCTCAGGCAGTAGGAGAGGGGATCACAGTTCTGCTTGCAAGTTCATTTAAGTTTTGAATCTATGTTTCTTTGCTGAAAGCATCTGTTCAGATATGATTTTATTGTCTTCAGATATTTAGTCTCTTTATTAGATGTCTTAATTTTGGTGGAAGCCTCAGATAAAGGAGAACAGCATGACAGAAAGCATAAAACCCTTCATTTAGATAAGCACTCCAGCCAGTGTAGCAGAAAAGTACAATAACAGAAAAGTTTACTTTGTAAAAAGTGGGAGTAGCTGGGAAAGACTATAAGGATCTGACTTCTTGACCAAATCATCATCACCACCTTTCTCCTGTCCAAAATTGCTCCCTGTCCTGCTTGCTGCTGTTCTGCTGTGCCAAAGGCACAAGCCCTGGCTTTAGGGATCTACGCTTTTCTGCTCTCTGAGCTCCTCTATGCTCCTGGCAGGGTCAGAAGAAGACAGCGTAGCCATTACTATGAGTTATGCCTACACATAATTGACTGAGAGATTCAAATGTCAATGGCAATTGATGTCCTCCTCTCAGATGTTGTTACACTCCTTAAAAAAATTCATGACCTTTATTATCCTAGGAATGTAAAAAACCTCAAACTCCCATATTTTTACAAGAAGCCGTTATCTGTTACAGTCATATATCTCCTGTGTCTTTACTCTTAATGCAGTTATTTTAAGGGATATTTTGTTTATAAGGAACATAAAGGAAAAACTGAAATGTATGACTTACACTCTTCAAAAGTAGTGATTTATAACTATGCTAATTGTTTTGTTCCCTTAAAAGCTGTTGGTCATGGCAACACAGCTGTTTTTGCTCTGGCTAGTAAGCCTTAGCTTTGGACTGTTATGAGGGAAAGCTTTCAAGCCCGTTACAAACAGCTCACGAGTAGTGACACAAACCTTTTATCTGCTTGCTGCGATCCACTGAGACACTGCAAAGGTGGAGATTTATTTGTGCTTTAAAACATGCCTACACTCTTTTTTGCAAGTAATCCATGGTATATTTTCCCTTGACTATACAAGTCACACATAGGAGATCACAAATTTGTTAACCAATACCAGGATTCTCCTGTAACCTTTTAAAAATCCTCAGTCCTGTACTGCAGACAGTCAGTAACTCATGTGGACTTGCTGTCTGTCAAAGGCAGTCATAAGGCATGAAAAATCAACTTAGGATTTTAGTATCTCAGTATTACTTAATGAAGAATATTTAATTATTTAATGCAAAAAGTCTCTTCAACTAGTACTTCCCTGTTAGACACCAGACAATGAATTTGTTAGTAAGAGTGACCCTCACAGACCTTGAGGAGGCTGCTGAACAAGCGTGCAGGCTGCATCTGGTCCCTGACTATGAAGCAGAGACAAGGGCTGACTTCCCAAAGAGATACACTGGACACTACATGAAAGTCAAAGTTCAGTGACAGAACTAATAGATTTAATAAGTCTATTAGAATTTAATTATCTGGTGCTTTAGGACATATAAGCTAGGCAAAGTTCAAGGATTCAAAGAAATCATGGTTGCTGTATCTGTAGGACAGTGCAGAGATTTACACTAAGGTGCTAGAGACAGGGAGTACTGCTTTTTTCTGTGGGACTCTGCCCACAGAGCCTCATGGGGTCAGTCACACAGCCAGGAACAGACTCCCACAGCTGGTGAGCTCACAGGTGTGGTGGGAGTAGGATGCTGTCATCCAAAATCTAAAGGCAGAAGTATAGCACTGAAGTGTCGCAGCTGACACTTAGAGCTCAGCTGGTCAAAAGAATAAGTTAGGGAATGAGGCTAAACACCAACCAGTGCTTATTATAGAACCATAGAATGGTTTGGGTTGGAAGAGACCTTAAAGATCATCCACTCCAATTCCCCTGCCATAGGCAGGAACATCTCCCACCAGCCCAGGTTGCTCAAAGCCACCCTGCCCTGGAACCCTCCCGGGGAGGGGCCATCCACAATTTCCCTGGGCAACCTGTGCCACTGTCTCACCATCCACACAGTAAATAATTTTTTCCTAATATCTAGTCTAAATCTAGCCTCTTCCAGTTTAAAAAATAAACATTATTATATTGTTAAAGTCTCTGTGTTAAATATGATGGTGATAATAGAAAATCACAGAATCACAGAATCACTCGGT
>NW_010209610.1:488-832 GCF_000695765.1 Mesitornis unicolor | reverse complement strand
CCGCCATCTTGACCCCCCATTTCCCCACTTATCCCCCATTTCCCCCCTATTTTCCAGCCTTTTTCCCCCCCCAAACCCAAGCCAGGCCTCAGGGCTCACTTATGGGGCCGGCCCCACGGGGTTCGCTATGGGTCTGCCCCACACATTTGCCCCCTCCCCCCTCAGGTTCGAGGAGCTCACCAACCTGATCCGCACCATCCGCAACGCCATGAAGATCCGCGACGTCACCAAGTGCCTGGAGGAGTTCGAGCTCCTGGGCCGGGCCTACGCCAAGGCCAAGTGCGTGGTGGACAAGGAGGGCGTCCCCCGCTTCTACGTCCGCATCTTGGCCGACCTGGAGGATT
>NW_010209610.1:0-410 GCF_000695765.1 Mesitornis unicolor | reverse complement strand
CAATTAGGCCCTTTTGGACCCAAATTTCTCTCTTTTTTGGGTTATTTTGGGTGTTTTTGGGGGTTTTCTGAGGTAAATTTAGTGTAGGCTTTGTAGGCCGGGTGTAGGCCTCAGTGTAGGTCTCAATTGGAGCCATTTTGGGGCTTTTTTCCCCCTTTTTTGGGTCATTTTGGGTGAATTTTGGGGGTTTTTTGGGGTAAATTTAGCGTAGGCTTTTAGGCCGAGTGTAGGCCACAAGTAGGCCTTAATTTAGGCCCCATTGGAGCCATTTTGGGGCTGTTTTTGCTGCTTTTTTGGGTCATTTTGGGTGAATTTTGGGGTTTTTCTGGGGTAAATTTAGCGCAGGCTTCTAGGCCTTAATTTAGGCCCTAGTTGGAGTCATTTTGGACCCAAATTTCTCTCTTTTTTGG
>NW_010209609.1:0-2454 GCF_000695765.1 Mesitornis unicolor | reverse complement strand
GACCTTGCCCTTGGCCTTGTTGAACTTCATGTAGCTGCCATGGACCCACCTCTCCAGCCTGTCCAGCTCTCTCTGGATGGATCCCTTCCTTCCAGGGTGTCACCACACCACACAGCTTGATGTCACCCCAAACTTGCTGAGGGTGCACTCGATCCGACTGTCCATGACTGACAAAGATGTTGAACAGCACTGGTCCCAGTACTGATCCCTGGGGGCACCACTTGTCACTGGTCTCCATTTGGACATGGAGCCATTGATCACAACTCTCTGAGTGCCACCATCCAGCCAATTCCTTATCCACTGAGTGGTCCACCCATCAAATCCACATTTCTCCAGTTTCATGAGTGGATGTCATGATGCCAGTATGATATCAGTATCATCTGCAGAGATCTCAGGTGGGAAGGGACCTCCAGGTACCATCCAGTCCAACCTCCCTCAAAAGCCATGCATACAACTTCTGCATCTTCCATGATTTCACCTCATTGGCACAAAGCAAGTAATCAAAGAGGGGAAAAAAGCCCCCCTGGTCTTTCTGTCTGCAGGTTTCCAAACTAAAATAGAGATACACAGCTCATTCGTTGGGTTTTTTTTATCCCCAGCTTATTACTAATATAGCTACTCACTTAAAAATTTGCCAAACTTGGGACATTAATTTCTTTGGAGCAGCAGAAATTAATACGGCCAGACTTAAAGTCACGTTCTGACAAAATAAGAAGCCTGGTGACTGACAAAATTATAGGAAATTCTGCTAACAGAGAAAGAGTCATAGGATTTTTCCCATTTTATGCCAATTGTCCAGGTATAATAAATTAAATTACTGAAGTAATCACATTGTCAGAGGACTGGAGGCTGGGACCAGCAAGAAGACTTTCCACCTACCCACCCTTTGTAGACATGCATGTAATATTCTTTCAAAGGAATAAAATCAAGAAAAAAATGCTTCAGTGGAAGCACCATGTTTATTTCTTCACCTACTCAAGATTTCTTTTAATTATTTTTTAATGATGGGAGGATTTTTTTGAGGGGCCTTCTTGGCCCTGAAGGGAAGGTCCCAGTGTAGTGTTCGCATGGGTGAGAAGCCAAGCCAATGAGAGGTGCTACAACTCCGTATCATTGCTGAGTTAGCAATCTTCTTCTTAAAAAACAGCATTACCTCATGAGGAAAAAAAATGTTCTAATTATTGTGTATTAAAAAGGAATTTTAGAGAAAGCAATCCTGTGGTTTCTGCAATTGATTTGTAAAATCTCACCTAACTGCGTAGAAGAAAAGGCTTTATGTGAAATGCTTTCTGGGCTAATCCCCAGCAGAAAGCTCTTTCACATCTGCTGGCTGCTAAGAATACTTCTGAGTTGTTCATCAGTCTAATTCAGTCTGGATCTGACGGGATTATATGAAGGCAAACCATAAAGACCCAGGTGATGAGCTTTTCCTAAACCTTTCCAAACTTCAACACAGTGAAAATGGGAGCGAGGAATTTGTAAAGAAATCCAATTACTCTACAGGAGACATTTTTTGCTTGGAAATTGTATGATTCTAGAAAGTGATTGAAAGGAAATACTTCACCCTGTGCAAACTGAACGTTAGTGAATGGCAATGGAAGGAGCCACACCACTCTCGGCCCAGATTAAACAGACTTTGATGCTTCCAAAGGGATATTTAATGTCTTTATATGCTCACTGCTTCCACCACCTCTCACTATTCCTTTGGGAGAGATCCTTTTTTCTCCTCTTTTTCCTAACCCATGTAATGCTTTACTTTATAAAGGAGAAAACTGCACTGATAACCTCAGAATTTGGCCTGTGATTGAATTATGAAACATTCATTGTACAAGACAAAATTCTTTGCAATAAATGTATTTATATTGCAGATGCTCCATATATTTTTCGTTGAAGCTGCTTCTCTGTACGTGGTTGTAATTAGAACAAGGCAAACGAGAGGTGCCAGCAGGGTGTGATGTGTTATCAGCCTGGTAAAACATCTGCGTGCGGAACAAGGAGGTGGTAAATTGGGCACACGTGTGTTTATATGTATAGATATTTACTGAAAGGTCTCAAAGCTTTAGGCTGTGAACAAAGGAATGTAAAAATACAAGTTGAAAAGTGCTTTTTTTTGTCATACAAAGTTCCATTTTTACATAACATACTAAATGCAAGTGGAAAATTTGCTCTAGGATCATGTTATAAATCATACGTCGTGCTTCTGTTTAAAAAAGACATGACACAAATGAAATATAAAGATGAAGTTAGTTCATAAAGTAATTATAAAAAGTTTTGCAACTTGAAGAATAAATTTATTCACACTGGCTGGCAAATTATTTTTCCTCGCCATGAAGTTTTAGGAATGTTAACTCAGAAAAGTTTGACATAGTTTTATAAATAGTAGAAATGTTTTACTTCAATTTGTTTTTCACTCTGCATATCTGGCTGTCCTGGTTTGAGCTAACCAGAACTGAT
>NW_010209608.1:0-10170 GCF_000695765.1 Mesitornis unicolor | reverse complement strand
TGTCAAAGGCTCTACTGAAGTCAAGGTAGACAACATCCACTACTCTGCCATCATTCCTACATTTCTGAAACCTTATCTTTAATCCCAGTCATAATTTGAATCTGTAGCAAGTGACCAGGAACTATCAGAACTAACAGAAAGCATTGCCTCATGTCAGCCTAATTTCTCCATTCTAGCAATCTACACAGTAACCATCTGTTAACTTGAGGTATTCTATTTTTCTTCTATAAAGACTTCATAATAATTTCAGTATAGCATTAGCTAATGAAAGGTGCTGACTTTGTTTATATTAAATACTTTTAACAATTGGCACTTACCAACATTAGACTTTCCCTTAGGCCTAGAAGCTCAAGGAATAAAGCAAATTTTCCATATTTTTTCCATAAATCTGTAACCCTAACTACACCTAGAATCTTTCTCAGGTTATAATAAAATAAGCATCTTCTGAAATGAAATTCAAATCATTCCCTGCCTACTAATACCACCATGGCTTCAGCAGTGTAGTCTAGTGAAGATCCTTAAATGAATCAAACCCTTCAGCTCTTGATTACCAAACAATAATCCAGCCCCAACCTTAAGCCTAGTATTAGGCTTAACCTAACCTAGGCTGTACCTTAACCAGTACATCCATACTTGTTCCAAACTCAAACATAATATTTTCACCGTTGCCTGTGTAAGCTTTCATCTTGGCGAAGTACGTATTCAGAACTGAGCAATAAACAGGCATTTGGTCATTCATTTTACAAAGCTTAGCCCTAAGAACATCTTTCCCTTTAGTCTTGGCCATAGCCAATTTAGAAATGTCTGCACCAGAACTTCAATTGTGATATTGTCATAAACTGTATTTATTGTCTGAGAACAAGGGCAAGACCTTCTATTGGCAGAAGTGACAAACACGTTATCTGGTTTGCTGCACATGTGCTTTATTAGACTCTGGTTACAACTGAAAATGGGAAAGGTGTTGGGTTCAATTTTGAACCCAGCAGGGTTTGAGGATGAGTTTAATTCCAGGATACTGTGAGGTCTCCAGGAAGGGGATGGAAGCTATAATTCTATATAATGACTGGCGGGTCACTTTTTCTGTGTTTTTCATGGAATTTGTTTGACAATAATTTGGTGACATATTTGGAGGCAGAATTTAGAGAAAGCGGCAATGTAGGGCTGGTTTTAACTGCAGCATCTGGTAAAGTCTGCATGATATTATGATCAAAAACTCCAGTCTGCATGACTCCTCATTATCATGCAGTCATTATGTTTCATTAAGGCCTACAATGATACTTGTTGAGGTTAGTTTCCAGAAAAGCAGAATGTAAGGACTGCATTAGCTGATGGATTGTAGTAAGCATGAAGGAGCTTCAAAGAATGCATGATAGGGTTTTTGGTTCCAGTTGGGATTAAATCTGGGATAAAGAGGAACAGTATATAAGGTCTGCATGAATGGTAAGAGCACTGGCCTCAGAGCTTGTCCCCGCACTATTCCTTTTTTTTTTTTCAATGCTAAACTGAACCTGATATCCAGCTATAATCATATCCTAGTGATCAATGCCTACACCAAAGCAAGGCATAATCTATTTTTGGTTGCCACAACTGGCTTTTCTGCAAGGTCACAGCTGAGGGAGGATTTTTTAATAAACCAAAATATTCCTGGACAAAAGGGATTAGGGTTGTTACTGTATTCTAACATGAATTTATAGGATTGGATGATCCCTAAACTCTAAAATAAAGGTCATGAGGAATAATACTGCATGTGTCTGGACTGGCTTGGCCTCCATATCAAACAGCAGCAGGCACAGTGGCATTTGTAGTCATGAAGCATGGCAGGGTGTCTGCTTGCAAGACTTCTCCCCGTATTGTTGGTATTTAAGAGGCAATACAGTTAAGAGTGAGAGAAAAGCTCCTCCAAAGAGCAGTTTTAGATCACCAGATCCAAATGAGCTTTTCTGACCACTCTAACTACTAAAAATCAGCCTCCAAATGTAGGTGTTTGTTTGGTGTTTGTAATAAAGTCGTGTGAAAATAGAACTACTGCAATGTTTTGAAATCCTTGTCAACATCAAACTTTTCAACAAGGCTTATGTTTGTCTGGTGCATGTTAGTGAAACAGAGCACAAGTTCTTTGTCTCAGACCCAATAATGTAAGAATTTTACTCAAAATAGAGATATGACATATGATTCTATCATGCTGTTCCATGCTAATTTGTGTTGCACGCTGATGGTGTTAAAAATATGATGAATCTTCCCACATAAAGTAGTTTTTTTAATTACATGAGCGCCATGGGCACATAAGATGTAGCCTTTAAATATGTGTTTGATTTTCAGTCTTACATCTTTGGGAACATGCAGACATTTGAAAATTGAAGGAGATTGGAGTAAGTAATCAAACCAGTCTTCATGTTGCAAACTCAACTGCTACCTCATAATTAGATGGATAAAAAGCAAAGGAGACCAAATGGTATAAAGAAATAATTGTAGATAGTTAGAGAGAGAGCAATGAAATGACAATAATTACCCTACTTCCACACTGTTGATTTTTATGGAGTATCTAATAAAACCTTCAGTTGAAACTTTCTGGTTCTGATTTGTATGTCAATAATACCAGTCATCTTTAATGTTGGATTCTATAGTACAATTGAACATATAAGTTTTTTCGCAGAAGGAGGGAGATTTTTCCGTGCCTTTATGACCACACATGTTCACATTCTGCTCTAGCCAAGCAAATGCCACAGCAGTGATTTGAGCTGGGAAAAGTTAAGTCATCTGTGCAGACTAAGAATAAGTTTTGGAACTGTCCTGTCCTGTGCGTTTTTGAAGGAAATAGGGAAAACAGATGCAGGAGGAATGAGGTTGCACTGATTTAATAGTAATAGCACACCTAATGACAAAAGGTTCTTTGTTCTTTGAAACAGTGTTTTAAGGTTTCAAAGTGCAATGTAAACATAGTCTAGTTTGTATAAAAGACTCATGAATTTTTAGTGTTGTCCATAGTTCTGTAGCTTGTTGAAATGCCTTTTCGGTGTTTTCTGTTTTCCCCTGTATCTATCATGATTACTGTGATGGAGGAGCAGATGCTTTGTAGTATTTGTGGATAGGGGAGTGATTACTCTTTGACTCGACCAGATCAACTATTTGTCTGTTTACTGTGCAAACATGAGATCTGTCTCCTCTCATGCATGGTGTTAGATGCTGCTCTGGCCTCTAGATAGATCTGTGCCTTGTACAATATAGTGTCACAATCTGTCTTCTGCTTTGTGGCTGCATATGCTTCAGAAAGAAGCATTCAGTGTTTGGAGGCAAAGAGCGAGGCAGAAGGCACTGAGCTGCATCTTTTGGGGTTTTACATTCAAAGGACTGTCATGTTATGGCTACTGCCTTGTGCAGTAGGGCCTTTCTAACTGTGTGGTAGTCCTGGTTTACTGGGACAGAATTTTTAGAGTCAGTTTTCTTTTGAGGAAAACTGCAATTTTGTAAGGACTACATCACTCTATTTCACAGGAATGAAGTGATAAAAACTTTGTTATAGTTTTTCAGCTAGGCCTGGTATACAGGTTACCGTAGTGATCAAGGTATTTGACAGTCTTGAGTTAACCATGTACAGAAGTTAGGAGGAGCAAACAGCTGGGCCAGATGACTCAAGCTGGCAAATAGATGTATTCCATACCATAAACCTCACATTCACTTTAGATTAGGGACTTTGCTGGAGACAGTCCTTCTCTTCCTGCTCCTTCTTCCTTCTGCTCCTTCTTTTTCCCTCTTCCATGGCTGACATCTTGAGAGGGATTTGTTTACCATCCTACCCCTGAGGCCTACTCCCCCACAATATTGGCTAACTCTGTGCACTTTATATTATAACTGTTATTAATATTACTTTTTATTATTATTTTATTAAATATATTCGTATTTCAACACATGAATCTCCTTTTCTTTTCCCAAACTCCCTCCCTGAGTGGGGAGAAGGCATCAGGTGATAAAGCAACTGTATAAACCATGACAGTGGTCCAGGACCATTTCTTTCCCATCATGTGAACTGAAGCATTAAATATAGCTGATTGGCAGATCACCCATTTCTGACTGAAATAAATAAATATTTTTCAAAATACCAGCATTTCATACAGAATTGAAATCCTAATTTTAGGCAAAAAATAATGGCTAAAGATGATACATATGGGCACTGTGACAGTGCAGTTCCACATATTGTGGAAGCTACCAGCTTTCTTTTCTTACAATAATGTTGATAGTAGTAGCAATCTTCTCCTGTGAATATTGAACACCTCAATGTTAAAGGGCTCTATCTTCTGACTAATATCCCACTCTCACCTTGTAGAAATGCTTGTTTGTTATATAATGGTTAGTGCATATATCAACTATGTATCCTTTCAGAGAAAATACGTGAACTGGAATTAGTATTGGAAGAATGAAAATAGTATGGAGTATAGTATTTGCTATGTGTGAAACTACATTCTCCTGGGTTTTTTTGTTTTGTTTCGGTTTTTGGGTTTTTTTTTCACAGACCTATTAGCTTACAGGACAGTGTTGATCAGCCTATACATGCTATAAGCCTAGTGAAGGTGTTCTCCTAGGGCATCTGAATTTTTTCACTCCAGTAAGGTTTTCCTTATCCGTCAGTCTTATCCTCATCAATAACAGAACCTATCATGACTAAAGTTATTAATAGATTTTGCATGGATTGCAGGAAAGGTTTTTCTACCATAATGACTTATTGGCATGTTAGATAAAGATTTTCAGTTACATGGAAACAAGTGCTCCTTTTACAATGCATTGAATTACAATACATTTGTCTGTTTTTCATGTTTCAAACTTCTTTCCAACGTGATACCGCAGATGAAACTGGATCTATAGACTTTGGATGATTGTAAGAAGAATGCTTTCCTCAAGATTATTTAATCTTCCTTTGCAGATTTTTTTCCCTCAAGCTAGAGAAATACCAGCAACTTCTGTTCTCTTTAGTTTTTAGTGGAATAAATGAGACCAGCTGATTAAAAGGAAGGCCTTTCAGTGATTGTTCTGTTCTGAATATTGAAAAGAATTAGAATGGAAGATGCCTGATATTCTTGCTTGTGCAGTATTCTGTCCCATGGCTATATATGACTTCAGTAATCAGCTTTACCTCTGTAATAATGGTAGCAATACAGTGACTAGAATATACTGTTTCAGTAAAATAATAATCTATGTAAAGCACTTAATAGCAATGCATTGTTTATGTTTTTAATAATTAAAAGAATAATTTCTGTTGCAAACTTCTGAATTGAAAAAAAATCAGAGATTTAGAGATCGTCCAGTGGCAGGATGCACATGTACAACGTATCTGTGATGACATAATCTGCTGCAGAGGCAGTAGAGCACCACTGTGCTACAGAGTATTGAATAACCATAAAATGCACAGCATCGTCTTCTTTTAAGACTAGCATTAAGGCTGCCCATAAATCTGCTACTGAAAATAATATCTGAAGAGTAATCCTGGTTTTGGTTTTGTAATTGTTCCTTGCAGCAGCATATAGGGTTTTAAAGAAAGGTAAAACCATATTTCTTACAGGAGTCTATAGAAAGCAGTTGGCAGCAATTAAACTGTTTTCTTTGAAAGTAAGTAAAAGGTTTTCCAAGCTTAATTATATTAACAACTTGTTCCTAAGGAAAACACAATCTTTATAAATAACAGTTATGAAGTTTATGGCTGTCTTTAAAAAATATGTGCAATCTACTTGCATCACTGCTTTTAAGAAGTTCTTTGTGCAAAGGAATACTGGGCAGGTTATTTGGATGAAGTTTCCATTATAAAGCACAGACCTGTTTGACAAATGACATGCAAGAAAAGCTTGAAATGATTAGTGTGAAGCAGACTTTCATCCTCCCTCTAAAAGCAGTGCATTTACATGAGTGATTGTATCAGTCATAATGTTTCAGCATCTCTCCAGCATCTTGTGGCAGCATCAACACATTACTGTTGACAGCTGTAAACACGGACACTTGCGCTCTTGTTTGAATGCTTCCAGCTCCTTCGCCTGTAGCCATCACTCCCTCTCTCCCGTTTTTCGGGCAAGTTCGGCAGTCCCTGTGCTTGCATGCTCTGCATTACCGCAGGCTGAGGGACAGTTTCGTTCCTCAGAGCTGATTTCCTCCCAAGGTGTGAGTCAGCAAGCAAGGGAGCTGACGACATTGCCGGCATGGTCCACGCAGAGTTGTGCCTCTGCAGTGACACAGCCTTTGCTCATACACGAATCAGCAAGGATTTTTATATCACCTCTACACCAGGTGGCAACATACCATGTTTCTCTGCTCATGAGCTGGATTTAAAGAAACAAACGCACTATACAGCAGTCTGTAGAATTTAGTCAGCACAGAAAGGAAAAGTCAGCTTTAGGTGTTGAAGCCTCATTTGTTCATATTCTGTCCACTGCTTGTCCTCCTGACCAACCCCTCTCCTCCCTGGCTTCTTTATTCATAGCTCTGAGAAGACTCTATGATCAGCTTGAGGTGTTCTGCAAGAGGTATTTTGACATTCAGCTATAGGATAGCTCTATAGACATATCTCAGGACTCAGTGTATACTAGGATGAAAATATACTTGGGTGAAGGTTGAGCTTGCATTGCTTCAGATGTGTAGAAACACAAAGCTGCCTAAAAGCCACCATGTGTTTTTCCACTGTGCTCACCAGGATGAGAAAGCAACAAAGGTCACTTTAGTCAGCTTGGTCCCTCTCTCTTAGGTCACAACATAGAATATGACCAAGTGTTTTCTATATATGTTTTAGATCTGTAGAATTTTCTAGTAAATTCTAGAAAATTCTAAATTTCTAATTCTAAAAAGCCCTAACTTGGGCTTTGAAACTTTTACTTTTTTGACAGTTACAAGGTAAGTCTCGGTGTTGATATAAGCAACCTATAAGCAAAGTTCTTGATTATTCCTAGAATCATGAATGTAGTAGCAATATCCTTGCTCTGCTACCCCTTCCTTTTTTTTTTTTTAAATCAGGTTAGGTGCTTGTGGATTTTGTAGTGTTGATACGATACGATACGATACGATACGATACGATACGATACGATACGAATGTTGACAAATACTGGTGGAATGCCATTAACTGAAAGGAGGGAAGTAATTTAATTAGGTGGTCTCTATGGCATAAGAGTGTGCACCAAAAGTATATTTTTAAGTTTTAGAGAAGATTGTTAGCATTCATTTTAAGATGCAAAATACTATATGTTATGACAGTTTTTCTTTAAAATTTTCTGGCACCTAGTTAATTAAAAAGTTCTCTCTGCTAATAAAGAAAAGATTCCTAGTCTTTGAGGCACTAGCACCCCCAGTTCAGTCTGTAATAAAAACATCAGTGGCTATTAAAATGCATTTCAAACAAGAGTTCAGAAAGGCTGCCTATCTGTATGTCCATGACATTCAGGCTGAAATGTTTTGCATGGTATTCATCCTTCTAACTTAAGGCCTTTTTACTGCATACATATCCTTCTGGGCTATTCATTCTGGATTCCCATTATAGTTGCATAAGGGACATCTCAGATAGCCTCATCTGAAAAGTCTTTTAGTCTTTTATAGTCCTAGCAGAGAAACAAGTGTCTGCAGGGTTTAGTTGATCTCATACATTTCTAAGAGGTCAGATGAATCATACCACAAAAGTGCTTATCTCTCTGTTGTGACTATAAAGAGAGTTTGGACAACTAGTTCAGATACCTACATTTTAGATGTTTCCTTTTTCTCAGATGATTCCTCTCTTTTGAATTTAATTGTACTTCAAATGGAACTACAGACTCTCAGAGGATTTTATTATTAAACCCCAGAATTTATCAGTTTGGCACCCAAATTCTGCAAGCTTGGCTTAAAAATCAATCTGAGTAATTCTAACCCATTTTCGAGTAGGTAGACACAACTCCCAATACATCAAGTGAGGGATGAATCTGGTAAGGCCTGTCTGACTCTGTTCCAGAGCACTGTGCCAACATAATAAAAATATAGTAAAAGCAATGCAGTGGAAGAGTCTTTGTTAAAGGTTTAAATGGCTTATTCTGTGGTATTTGTAAAACAAATATAAGAAACAAAACATAGCTGTGGTTAAATAAAAGTCTGTGAAGTATTTAGAGTGCAAATAACAAGTAAACTGACAAATGAGACATTTATGGAAGACAGTATTATGAAAGTGAATGGGAAGATAAATGGTATATCTGGCCCTCTGATTATTATCAGCTGTTAGTTGTTCAGGTTGGTAGCGATGAGGTAGAGCAGCAGAGCACAAATGCAATCGAGACTTCAGGGCACTGGGGCGATTGGTTGAAGGATCAGGAGCGCAGGTAGTGTTCTCAATTCCTTCAGTAGCAGGGCAGAATACTGGTAGGAACCAGAAAACAGTACAGATCAACACATGGCTCAGAGGATGGTGCTATCGGTGGAATTTTGGTTTTTATGATGTTGGGAAGGTTTGCGCAGCATTGAGCCTTCTGGAAACTGGTAGAATTCAACTTTCTCAAAGGGGTACAAGGATCCTTGCACACAAGTTGGCAGGGGTCATCAGTAATGCTTTAAACTAGGTTCAAAGAGGGGAGGGGGTAATACCAGGCTCACTAGAGATGAGCCAAGGAGTTACATGCCAGTCTTGGGGGTGAAATCAATAACCCAACTCAAGTACATCTATGCTAATGCACACAGTATGGGCAATAAACAGGAGGAGCTGGATACTCCCTCCCTCCCCACACCAACTCCCCTAAGGTGAAATTGGTGCGCTCAGCTCGCTCTCTGAAATGACCATACACCAATGCATGCAGTATGGGGAATAAACAGAATGAGTTAGAAGTCTGTGTACAGACAAAGTGTTATGATCTGGTGGCAATTACAGAGATACGGTGGGACAGCTCACACAGCTGGAATGTGGTAATGGATGGCTATGTCATTTTTAGGAAAGACAGGCCAACAAATTGAGGTGGTGGAGTTGCCCTTTACGTGAGAGAGCAACTAGAATGTGTTGAGTTCTGTCCAGGGGCAGATGAGGAACAAGTTGAGAGTTTGTGGGTGAGAACTAAGGGACAGGCTAGCATGGGCGACACTGTTGTGGCTGTCTATTACAGACCACCTGATAAGGCTGAGGAAGTTGATGAGGCCTTCTACAGGCAGCTGGCAGCAGCCTCGCGAACACAGGCACTGGTTCTTATGGGGGATTTTAACTACCCAGATATTTGCTGGAAAGCCTACACAGCCAGCCATTCGCAGTCCAGGAGGTTCCTCCAGTCCATTGATGATAACTTCTTGATGCAAATGGTGAATGAACCAACCAGGAGAGGAGTGCTGCTGGATCTTATACTCACTAACAAGGATGGTCTGGTTGAAGCGGTGAAGGTTGAGGGCAGCCTTGGCTGCAGTGACCATGAGATGGTGGAGTTCAGGATCTTGTGTGGTAGGAACAGACTACCAAGCAGGATCACAACTCTGGACTTCAGCAGGGCAAATTCTGCTCTCTTCAAGCAATTGCTAGGGGAAATTCCATGGGACAGGGTACTAGAAGGTAAAGGGGCCCAAGATAGTTAGTTTATATTCAAGGACCACTCCTTCCAAGTTCAAGATTAGAGCATCCCAACAGGTAGGAAATCAAGGAAGGGAGCCAGGAGACCCGCATGGTTAAACAGGGAACTGCTGGGCAAACTCAAGTGGAAGAAGAGAGTCTATAGATCATGGAAGGAGGGGATGGCCACTTGGGAGGAATACAGGACTATTGTCAGAGGATGTAGGGAGACAACTAGGAAAGCTAAGGCCTCCTTGGAACTAAACCTTGCAAGGGAGGTGAAGGACAGCAGAAAGGGCTTCTTCAAATACATTTCAGACAAAACTAATGCTAAAGGTAATGTAGGCCCACTGCTGAATGAGGTGGGTGCCCTGGTGGCAGAGAATACTAAGAAGGTGGAGATACTGAATGCCTTCTTTGCCTCTGTCTACACTGCTGCAGACTGTCCTCAGGAGCCTCAAACTCCTGAGGCTCCAGAGGAAGTCAGGATAAAGGAAGAGTTTGATTTGGTTGATGAAGACTGGGTTAGGGATCAGTTAAGCAATCTGGACATACATAAATTCATGGACCCTGATGGGATGCACCCACAGGTGCTGAGGGAGCTGGGAGAAGTTAGGCCGCTCTACATCATCTTTGGTAAGTCGTGGGCAACAGGA
>NW_010209607.1:0-1416 GCF_000695765.1 Mesitornis unicolor | reverse complement strand
CAGAAGCCAAGTGGCTCCCAGCTGAGCCTCACAAGCGCTTCAGCACTCATGCTCTTAAAAACGTGAGTGCTTGAAATTTTAAACATGAAAGCTGAAGCACTGGAGAGCACAACAGGCTCAGCTAGAAGCCACTTTGCTTCTATCAGAATTTTTTCGAGGAAGTCCATGGGGTCAGGGGCCTCCTCCAGACTCTTGTGCCTTGGGAAGCCATAAAGTCCCTCCTAGAGGAACCCATGCTTCTGCATGCGGGAGGACGCTACCACACGCCCCAGCCAAGTCAGCACTCGGATGCTGAAAGTTTACACGCTTCCAATTCGTAGCATTCAATCACTAACTTGGCAGACGTGTAAGACTTCAACTGCCAGCTTCACTGCTGGTGATCATTCATTAACAAAAAACATTTCTTTTTTCATATTTCAGAACCAATTTTAGTCAAGTCTTTGTGCATAGTGATTACAGATTTACAGATCTCTAAGCACACATGGGTAGGTGTGCACCTGGCCCATCTGGAAAGAAAAAAAATGGCAAAATAGTCATTTTCACATCCAGTCTGGGTTTTTTTAATATTTACACCATGATCATGAAAGCAGTGGAAAACTGCTCTTTCCTTGTCCTTCTGATCACCAAAACAGTGATGTTAAAGAGGCCATAAACAAAGGATCAAAGATCCAGCTGAAGACAAACATTTATCAAACATTTCCAAATGCCAGGAGTGGGGAGATAAGCATTGAAATTGCTGCAATTAGGGAAAAAGCAGAACCGAAAAAGAAAAGGAAGGCTCCTCTAGCACCCAACAATTTTCCAGTGATGCAGAAAGGAGGAAGGCTACCTAGCAGGTCCCTGCACAGACAGGATCCCTCCCTGTCCTCTTTCCAGTAACTGAAAAATGGAATGAAAGGGCAAAATGGACAGAAAACAGAAATGGAGAAGCAGGGCCCCAACATAAGCAACCGTGTGAAAATTAAAAGAAAAAAAAAAAGTCATGTTTGGGGGTTTGATAATGCTTTTGATAATACAACCCGGAAAAAATATATACTTTTACTCTTTAGCTTCTGCACCTTTAGGGTCCTTTTTTTTTTCTTTCTCTCTGTAACTGTACAAGCTAAAAATGTATTTTTTCTTCATGAAAACCAGCTTTCTAGCTCCAGAGGTTTGTGGTTTAGATAAAAGCACCACCTGCTCTCAGACCGTGGTGACCAGCACCAGATTTGGTATCCAGAGGGGAAGATGCAGAACCCCCAGGAGGGGACTGACTGGAGATCCGGAGTGGGGTGAGTGACAGCGGGAGCCATAACAAGCCGCCCTACAACAGCTTCCCATGATCCAGAGGGGACCAGGAGAGACCACAGCACCTGAGTATCACCTGGTACCTACACCTGAGGCCGTTCTGCTCCTCGGCTCATGCAACCTGGGGTA
>NW_010209606.1:12627-70805 GCF_000695765.1 Mesitornis unicolor | reverse complement strand
CATCAGGAATAGTGTGGCCAGCAGGAGCAGAATAGGGATCCTTCCCCTGTACTGGGCACTGGTGAGGCGGCACCTCGAGTGCTCTGTTCAGTTTTGGGCCCCTCCCTCCAAGTAGGGCATTGAGGCACTGGAGCGTGTCCAGAGAAGGCCCAGGAGGCTGGTGAAGGGTCTGGAGAACAAGAATTATGAGGAACGGCTGAGGGAGCTGGGGTTGTTTAGTTTGGAGCAAAGGAGACTGAGATGAGCCTTATCGCTCTCTACGACTACCTGGAAAGGAGGGTGTAGAGAGGTGGGTGCTGGTCTCTTCTTCCACGTAACCAGTGACAGGACAGAAGGAAATGGCCTCAAGTTGTGCCAGAGGAGGGTTAGATTGGATATTAGGAAAAATCTCTTTACTGAAAGAGCGGTCAAGCACTGGAAGGGGCGGCCCAGGAAGGTGTCACCATCCCTGGAGGTGTTCAAGAAGCGCGTGGATGTGGCACCTCAGGACATGGTTTAGTGGGCGTGGTGGTGTTGATGGTTGGACTTGATGATCTTAGAGGTCTCTTCCAGTCTTAGTGATTCTGGGATTCTGTAATTCTCTATTTCTGTCAGAGTAGGTACCATGACTGTAAAGCCACACTCAACTGTCTGCGTTTTTCAGGTGTAAAATGTTGTGAAAGTTGGAGAAAATTATTTCCTGTTACTGCCACAAGGGTTCACGTTCTCTAGTCAGTCTGGGCGGATGCTTAAGAGAGGGTCAACCTTTAAGAAATAACACAGCAGGGCATTACACAGTACTACAGGAGAACAGTCCTTCCCGAGCTGTGCAGAAGGCATGCTGGAACGGTGAAGGTGAAATGTCTCTGAAATGCTTGCTTAATTTTTAAGAGTCCTGTGCAAGCAGTTCTTTAAGTTTCCAAAGAATTAAGAGAAATAATGCACTTAATATCTTCATTCATTCAAAACAGAGTGTGTGTCCTGGCGTACCGTGCCTTCTGCACCGACTTTGTCTTCCAGTTTGCGCTGTATAAACAGTATCAGAAATAGTAACGTTTTTTCATCCACAGCTGCATCTCGCCCTGTGGTATTATTCATAGTCCCCTGCAGTTTTACTCCCACACCTTCAGGCAGTCCTAGATTACTGAAGTCACTGCTGAATTCATTGAAATGTGCCCATTCCTTCCACATCACCTATCGCTATCATCTTCAGAGATCTTGGGCACCACGTAAGGAAAGCTTGTTGGTAAAAGGAGTAATGAGGATTTGGTAAATGACCTGCTGCCTTTGGGGTGAGCGTGGGACCCGTCACCCAGCTTTGCGCTGTGCTGTGGAGCAGGGGTCCTCGGTGGTGAGCAGGGGGCTGGTGGGCTGGCCACAGCAGTCATTAAGGTGCTTTGTGGTGGTTGATACTAAGTTCTGTTCAATGAAGTAGTCTAAAAGTGTATGTTGGGGAAAAGTTACATGTTTCTTTCTGCCTTCCTTGGTTCTTCGGTGTTTTCAAGTGTTGTTGCAGTGCAGCTGCTGTTCTGGTTGAAGTGCACGGTCCAATGCAGCCCTATGCTGGTTTGCTGCAACTGTCTCTGTGTGTTTCATGGAATTGTGGAGCCTAAAGAGTCTCTGGATTTAAAGTTGCTGTGTAAATTGTTAGAGTCAGAACTCTGTGTTAAATACTTGACATTTATATTTTCAGACATACTGCTTAAATACAGAGGTGAATGCAGAGGACAGAGAGATGGGACTGCAAGGTTTCATTACTGGCTTTGCTCCTTTCCTCCTGAGTTTCTGTCAAATTGGTTAGCTTCTTTGTGGCTGGGGTTGGTTTAACTCTCTCTGATGCATGCACACGAATTAATACATTAATATTTTAAATGTAATACATAACACAATGAAGAAAATGAATAGTTTATCTCTGGAAGGCGAGTGAAAGTTGTTCTGGAAGGCAGAGTCAGTAGAGGACTTGGAAGGTCTGGTAGCAGTGCTGTGGTCTGCATTTGCTGGCTTTCCCTTCCTGAAGGCTGGCTGGCTGCTGGAGTTGCCTCTGCATCCAGATTTGCTCTTACAGGCGTCCCTGTAGCTCCCCTTCTGCCTGGCGCCGACTTACGCGGTGCAGCAAGTACGCATCAGCGGTCTCTGCAGTATTTCTGTTCTGTTGCCCGGCAAACTTGTAATTGCATGGAGTCTTCCTCGGTCATTTGGTATCTGAAGAAAATTATTTCTGGAAGGCAGAATGTGAGTCTTGAACGCAGCGCACTCCTTTGCAGCTTGGCAGTGACGGCACAGCAGATAAGTGACAACCCAGTGGGATTTTTCTGAGTGTCTGTCAGAATATTTAGCTCTCGTTACACGTGCTAGGTGAATCCACAGATCTGGGTGCAAGTTGCAGTTTCTGCAGTGCTGCTATCAGGAGCTCAGGTAATGTAATCTGCTTATTCTTCTGGAGTTTTAAAAGTTTCAGTTAGGGTTTCATTTTTTTCTCAGCAGATGTTAACTGTTTTACTCCTTAGGTAACTTCAGAGGTTTGGTTTTGATCAGCTGTGCTTCCTCCTGTATGTTCACTGCTTGCTGTAACTGAGAAAAAAATACACAAGCTGGTTCTCAGGTGATGTGCAGTGATTTTAAGGGAGTGGAGCATCTCCCTTATGAGGAACGGCTGAGGGAGCTGGGTCTCTTTAGTTTGCAGAAGAGGAGACTGAGGGGAGACCTCATTAATGTTTATAAATATTTAAAGGGTGAGTGTCACGAGGATGGAGCCAGGCTCTTCTCGGTGACAAACAATGATAGGACAAGGGGTAATGGACACAAGCTGGAACACAGGAGGTTCCACTGAAATTGGAGAAGAAACTTCTTCTCAGTGAGGGTGACAGAGCCCTGGACCAGGCTGCCCAGAGAGGTTGTGGAGTCTCCTTCTCTGCAGACATTCAAAACCCACCTGGACGCCTTCCTGTGCAACCTCATCTGGGTGTTCCTGCTCTGGCAGGGGGATTGGACTGGATGAGCTTTTGAGGTCCCTTCCAATCCCTAACGGTCTGGGATTCTGTGTTTTTATTCTTTGGATGTTCAAGTGAATGCAGTCCATTGGCCTTGTTGGATGCTGTGGCTATTCCATTTTAAAAATGCTGGAATGAAGTAATTGCTGAAATTAAATGACTTCAATACTATCTGAAAAAAACTCAAAGGGCTGGAATAAGCAGTAGTTGGAGTTGTTACTTTATGCTTCCAAAATTAAGGACAGTAAGAAATTATCAATTCAGCATATCAGCTGCAATCGGAGGTGCTGTTACCCATTACGCTAAAGACATTACAAGGCAAGCCTTGAAGTTTTTAATTCGCCAAGCCCGTGCTTTTTCCTGTAAGGTTTTCCTCAGGGAGGGGCTGACAGTTTTTGCCGTTCGGTTAATTTTTCGTTTGCCTGGTTTTTTGGTTGTTTTTTTCATTAGGAGGCAGAAGAAGCCTCCTAAAAAGAGTCATCATGTTATGCTTTGGTAAAAGGAAGTTTTTCACAGACACTGAGTACTTGCTGCAGATGCTGTTCAGAATATTTTTGTCCTGCATTTTCATGGTGAGAGAGTTGGTGAATGGTGTTAGCAAGAAAAGCAGGCTTCAGGGAGGTGTTTCTGAACAGCTCTTGGACTGGATTTAGCAGCGAGCAGGAACGTATTACGTTTTCAGAGCCCATCTGACTGCTGACGGCTGCAGTCCAAACCTGCTGGCTGCTGCTGCTTTTTCTTTGTTCTTTCTCAATTTTGTGTTTCTTTGCGTTCTCAGAGCTCTGCAGTTCTGCTCCGAGCAGAACAAGTTTGCTTTAAATGCAAACCACAGCTGGCAGGGGTTGCTGCAGGGGAGGCTGAGCTGCCCTGGCCGCTGCTTTCCCACCAAGGCCCACGGCAAAATGCCTGCAAGAGCAGGAGGCTCCGTCCTAGGTCTGGCTCGTGCCATAGGTCTTCAAGGGGCAGAAATGTCACAGGTGTCACAGTCCTTTAAGGAACGGTGGAGCATCCTAGGGGCACCTGGCCTGTGTGGAAAAGAAGCGTGTGGTCTTTAGGTAAGGTTTTCCCTTTGAGGAGAGCAAGGCTGAACTCGAATTTTGTGTTGGTAAGCCACAAGCTGGGAAACAATACTAACACTTTATGTAGTGTTTGTAAAAAGGCGTAAAAACTGTCCAGAGAGAAAGAGAAAATTTCTTACTTCCCATATAGTAACTTAAGTAGCTTTGGAAATAAATGCCGTTGGTAACAGTTTGCATCTTCCTACTCTTTTTATATATGAGTTCCAGTAAATGTATAATCATAATTATAAATATAATTTTAAATAATATAATTATAATTTTAAAGTGTAATGTTAAACAGAAATACAATGTTAATTGTGCTTAGGAATCCGTAGCAGAATGAATACAATACTTCATCTTAGACTCTGCAGAATCGTAGCCGAAGCTCAGCACCACGTGGGAAGTGCTGTAGCCCGAAAGAACCAGCGGCTGCAGGGGTATGAACAGTCAAAGCCGTTCGTTCACTCTGTTGGTGGACACATTTAATCCACGCCTCAAAATGTAACGTGATTACATTTTTCTTTTTTGCAGTTCTTTGGGAAATGGAAATCTGCTTCATAAACTGTGTGCAGTTAAGTGTCTGTCGATTTGCAGACATCTGAATCGGCTGAAGCAAACAGCAATGTGCAGCATCATCACATTGCCCCCGTGCCCACGTGCAGCCTCCCGAGCACATTCAGCTACCGGTGACACTGAATGCTGCTGCGGGGTTCAGGTGCTGTTACTGCTCCTCTGCAGTGCAAACTGATGTGTTAGGAGAAATATTTAGGGGTTCCCATGTCAGTTTGGACCAAATCAGTTGCCAAAATGGGAAGTTAGTGGTTCCTAACACATTTGGAGTAATTTGAAAATAGACTAAAAATTTATGTGTCTCCATTATCATTCACTAGCAGTGGCATCATGTAAAACCGAAGGAAATCAGTTTTAGGCGGGTTACTTTGAATGTTACTGCTTCTGTTTGGTTTCAGATTTACTTTTTAAGCTTTTAAACGTTTCGAGCTTTTAAGTGATACAACCTCCCATAAAAGATTTGATAAGAGGAGAGAAGAAAAACATCATAAATGTGTCTAGTTGACTGCCAGAGTAAGACCATTACAGCCCATGAATGCAACCTAATAGCCACTTTTGAAGATTGTTTTTAGCTTTCCACTCACAAAGTATTACAAGTTTAGATCTGTTTTGGCTGGCCCAGACAGGCTTTTGCAGCAGTGTCAAAAAGGTAGCAAACAAAGAGATTTAAAAAAAAAAAGACATAGGACTAAATTGGCACACTGGGGAATGAGGAATAGGAAGTTTCTGTTTTAAGAGTTGCTTAGAGCTTCATTGAAATACTATTTTGTTTGTCCATGTCAGCTGAATTAAAGTTGGTGGGGTTTGTTGCTGTTTTCTTTTGAAATGGGGCAATGTTAAAGGTGTAACTGGGGAAGTGGTGGTCTTGGCTGCTGCCCGGGGCCGTGTTTGCCATCCCAGGAAGGATGCCACGTGTTTCCCAGAAAAGGAGCTGGGGACATGGTTCCATTTGAAATGCCTGGTTAAATCAAATTCTGATACTTACTGAGTTTACGAATTCTTTCCTCCTACTCAGAGGAGGTTTAGGTCTGTCAAGTGTCTTGCCCAGAAAACACTTGAAAACCTCTGTCTGCTTCCTTACATTTCAGTTTAGGCACACTTAGCTGACAGAGTATTTGTGTGTTACTCTGGAAGTTTGAACTCCAGCTTTACACAATACCATGACTTTCACAAGTGTTTGGTATCGCCCTCCTTCTGTACCAGCACCTGTGGGACCAGCAATTCCTTCTGGTTTTGGGTTAGACCATCATGTGCTAAACAGTTTTGCAAATCCAACCACATGGCTTCCTAGGTTAAAATGAGTGTGAACCTCTCTTCCCTTCTTGGGAAATGGAAATCCTCGTTGCCACAGTCACGTCTACAATCAAGCCATGTTTCTCACATGAGTAAACTCCAGTTCACCTCTGTGTTGTGAGAGTAACACTGTGTGTTTGCAGAGTCAGGCTCCGAGACTTCATCCCAAAATAGAGCTTAAAACAGCAGTTTTGTAAAACGAAAATCTAATTTATAATTAATTCCTTTTCTAGGAATCGCCTATGAAATCCCTAAGAGCTTGCACTGCTACAGTGCCTGATGGACTACTGGTTTTTGCAAGGCATGATGCTTTGGGTGAGATGCTGTTGTGAAAGCTGCAGGGAACAACTTACTGCAACACGTGTTGATCAGGAGTAGGTAGGGGTTCTAAAATTGCTGATGAACAATGGTAAACCCCAAACAGTGCTGTACACAGAAGGAAACTGCTCAGCAGCGGTGACTTGGGACCTGTTTCAGCAAATAGAGGACCCAGGATCAAGCCCTGTTGACTGATGTATTATCATCAACCTGTTATATCATATGGCTTGTAAAAGTGAAATCGATCCCTGTGCAGACCAGGAGGGAGACCAGTAGCACCAGTTAGCCCGTGGAGTGTGTACATTCAGAGTTAATTACCAGGTGGAGCAATTCTTCATCAGCCCACAGGCATAAAGGACACTACTTCATTTTATAGCAGCCCAATGATTAGTGTGAGTGCCTGATCCTAGGAAACCTGTGTACTTTATGCCTCTGGATAGTAGAACTGTTACTACCATGTTTTTCTTTCTAAACGTGCAGGTTTGCTTTTTTTCCCCTCTATCATGTATGGTATCTATCACTCTGAGATACATATCCTCTCTGCTGTATCAAAGGAGAAGATGTACCATCTCCATATGATTATCTTCAGCAATGAGACAATGCAAGCATTATGTGGGCAGGATCATAGATTGACACACTGGTTAATTATTGCTGAGGTGAGTTGGCCAAAGCTGCAGAGAACCGCCCGTGAAAGACATTTAGAGCACAGCAGGGATGTACCCGTATGAATACAAAGCTGATTTATTTGGTTGGCTATAAAAGTAATTGCATTTTTTTTCTGGGTAAATGAAAGGTGAATTTTTCATGGAAAACAAAAACTGTCTTAAACAATACATTGTCCATTTTGTTCAATTACCTTTTGCCATCTTTAAGGCATCTTTCATGAATCTGCGCTCAAAAAAGCTGTTATCTTTTTTTGGCAAAAATAATCCAATAATGTTTTGATATCCTCATCAGCAGTGAAGGTTTTACCATTCAAGGCGTTTTGTAAAGAACAAAACAAATGGCAGTCTGATGGTGCCAGGTCTGGCAAACACCGTGGATGTGATAACACATCCCATCCAAGCTGCAGCAGTTTTTGACAAGTGACCAAACCTGTATGTGGTCTAGGGTTATCATGGTGAAACGCAACACCTTTGCGATTCACAAATTCTGGACGCTTCTGCTCGATGGCAGCATTTAGTTTAACCTGTTGATGACAGCACACGTCCGAATTAATGGTTTGGTTCCTTGGAAGCAATGCAAAATGCACAGTGCCTTTGAAATCCTACCGGACTGACAGCCGAACTTTCCTTTGGTGCATATCTGCTTTTGAAGTGCCTTGAGCAGGTTCATCACGCTTGCTCCGTGATCTTTTTCATTCATCATTGCTGTGGACGATCCATTTTTCATCGCCTCTTAGCATACATTTCAAAAATGGATCATTTTCCTCACATTTCAAGAGAGAATCGCAGATGTCAACACGCTTAGTGAGATTAATTTCTTTGAGCTCACATGCTACCCAAATATCGAGCTTCCTAACAGATTTAAGTTGTTTTAAATGGTTTTCAACGCTCGATTTTGGTAAGTTATTAGTGATCGCTTAATTAGTGTCTTTAAATGCCAACTGAGTTCGATCAGTGCCTTTATTTTGTCACTGTCAACTTCAATTGGCCTTTCTGAGCATGGTGCATCTTTAACATCAAAATCTCTGCACCAAAATGTAGCAAACCAATCTGACGCTGCTGTAGTTTGAAGGCATCTTCACCACACACATCACGCGGCTTTTTATGAGCTTGCAAAGCGTTTTTTCCTTTTCTGAAGTAATACAGCAAAATATGACAAAAATGTACCTTTTGATTTTCCATTTTGAAATCGATGCCAAATAAATAATTGTTATTGAAATGATGCACTTCCTTTTTCTAAAGCAAGCTTGAACTGTGGGCTGTCAGGTTACAGAATGAATTTGCGGTTTACAGTGAAGTTAGTTACGTTTCAAGACGTGTAGACCTATCTACTAAAAAAAACCTGCTATTACTTTTTGGCCAACCCAATACCATCTTGAAATAGGAGGAAAACATGATCAAGCTGTAATTAGATAATTTGAAATTAGGTGTTAATTTTTGAAACGTGTTTGAAGCGCTGGAAGCTAAAGAAGTAAAGATACAGGGGCAGGTAACACAGCTCAACAACAGAAATAGCCAAGAATGGTTTGAGGAGTTCTGTTAATAATTTATCATCCTTAAATTGTATTGTTGTTGGGTTTAAGATAGTGAGTTCTTCATAAATATGACAGTGCAAATTGTTCCCTTTCCTTCTTTCCTCCTCATTATACCATCAGCTCATTGTTGGAGCTTCCCCTGCGAGCGTTACACTTGGCTCAGATTGTTTGCCGTGCAAAATAGAGCATGAAAAGGTGATGTCAGTGTACTATGAGGACTGCTGTGTGTTTATAAATATATATATATGTATAAAGAATACATAGAAGTGGTACTGTGAACGGAAATGAGAACCAACTGAATGCTGCTGTGTGTTTTAGTGAGATCTTAGCATAACACGGCTATGCAAATTGCAAGTTACCTCGGGTTTAAAAATAGTTTATATAAATGGACTGCACAATTAAAGCGAATCAAACACATGCAGTACTCAAAACTGTATTTACGTGTATGTGGGTACCAGTGGTTAGTGTTGTACGAAGTTAGTGATGTTGCCTGGGGCTTTGTTGCCGTTCAGTTTATTTGTAACATCTTTATATACAGTTCTCTGTAGTTTAGTCATATGTGTATGTCGCACATCTCCAGTGTGCTCTCGCAGTACGAGTGACTTTGGATGTGATACACAGAATGACCAGATCCTTGGTGCGCTCAGCTTTCCTGAAATAGTGGTTTTCTCTGCATATTACAGCGCTACTGGAGAAATTTGCATTTGATCTCTCATTTAAAAAGCGTCTGGCTTGGTGATGGGCTTGGCAAAGTAAAGTGGTTCCTTTCCTGGGCTTGTACTTGTGCACAAATGTTTGTGAAAATAGTGCTCTGGTCTCAGTGTGAAAGAAATGTTTCCTGAGCCTTTTGAATAGTTTCTTCGAAGGGCAGAGCAGCTATGACAGTCGTCGGTTGTTTTATTTTAAAGTATTTGTGTAGCCTTAGTAACTGAATTAAAAAACTTAGGCTTGAAGGACCTCCCATGTAGATGTTTAATCCAGAAGATTGTATACCAGTGTAACTTCAGCAGTGAAATGACTCAGGCTGTGTAAGGGAGCCATCAGACTGGTGTGCAGGAAGGCAAAACATAATGTAATTACTGCAAGCTTAAAAACATCCAATTCATACATATTTCCCCTCTTCAGAGCTTGTTTATTTGCAAACCCACCTTTACCAATGTAGATGCAAGTGCAGATGTGTCTGTCTGGGTGGAAATCCCGAGCTGTTTTCTCATGGCTGCAGGTTGCTGCAGCTGACTTCAGTGCAGCCAGGCCAGTTTCCCTTAGCTGAAGGTGTGATCCGTGTGTCTTTCAAAGGAAACGAGGGTTTAGAGAAGAGAGAGAATGCAAGTTTTTCCCTACAGACACTTGGATTTTTTTTGTCTAAACTTTCTGTTAAGTTCTCTTGGTCTTCAGGTTGCAAAATTACAACTGATCGTATCAGAGGGCTGATGGTGCAGATGTGCATGAAGGAGGGGACCGAGCAGTTTAAGCACGGGTCTCTTGCTTACAGCTGGAAAGACAGGAATGTAAAATAGCTTTTGCACACGGTAGTGATCTTTCTAATCATTCTAACATACTTGGTTTGCAGAGGGTACGTTGTTTTTATAAATAAATAGCACTGCATTATGGCTCAGTGGTTCGGCTGGTGAGTAGCTTAATGTATATTTTCTTAACTTTGTTTTCAGCTATCTGGAGTTTACCTGCAAATTCACATTTGTCTCTTGATCACTAGGCAGGGCTGATCAACTGGAAACTTTCCTGCCACTTAGCAAAGGCAGCAAGTTCCTCTGAGACGCATGGCAGAGTACTGATGGAAACCTTCCAGCCACCCTGATTGCCCACATCCTGGTAGGACGTAATGAGTGTCCTGAGGTGCTGGCATTGTGTCAGCCGAAAGCAGGAGGAAATGCTGACCCCTCGAGCATCGCAACAGGCATCTCCAACGACAGCGTGCGCTGTATCGCTGCTGTTATCACCCAGCTGAGCCATGTTGTGGTCAGGTTTAGCACCGGTGTGGTTGCAGTGCGAGGGAATGGTGTCACTGCCAGTGCTATGGCTTTTGGAGGACAAGTTACAAAATGACTGAGGAATCTACCGGATAGCAGCTGTGGGTTTATATAGACTGGCGTTACAGATAGTTTAGTAAGTTGTGGATATTGTGTGGCTATTTTTACTGTGGGGACAGGACATGGTTGCAGTAGTGTCTGCAGTAACGTTCCTGTTGTAAGGAGAAATGAAATGACAGGGTCGTCGCAAGACTGCAGTCAATTTGTAAGGTTTTCATATAATGGTTTATTTCCTGTTACGTATGTGCTTATTTTTTAAAGTTAATTCCTAAAATCATAGCAGGCAAGAAGTAAGGAATGCATTTTACAAGGTGGTACTTAAATTGTTCTGTGTCGCAGTGCTGCATCACAGTGGAAATGAACTAATACAGCTGGCCTGGCTGAACCCAGCTCCCACTCCTCGGTTCTTGCTTTTAGCCCAGCTTTTGGTGTCTCCTCTGCTGTGTGTCCTTGAGGGCAGCCTTGGGCCTCTCCCAGGAAGATGGCCATCCTACACAGTGACTCGTGAGGCACTTGTGAGGTAGAGGTGCTTGTCATCTTCTTTCATCTTCAAGTCCTTGGGACAGCGAAGAAAAGGTGAAATCAAGCATCGTTCCCAATAGTTGCTGCTGCTGTGGTGGCCTGGGGCCTTCCAGGCCTCACTCCGGCTGGTTTTCCACTGGAGTTGGCCATGGTGGTCTGTGGGGTCTTGCATACATTGGGGCTACATTTAGCTGGAGGCGTCCATCCTCCTTTTCTACTGTGGATGTGTGATGTGTTACATTAAACCTTGAGACTGTGACCTTGGTCTGTGGGGTCTCAAGAAACCGAACAGTGTGGTACTGATGATTTGGGGTTTCTGACTTTCAGCTTTGGAAATTATTATTTGTTGCTGGCATGTTCCGGTTCTAGGTAGGCCACTTAGCAGTGTGATGCTGGCAGAGATTTTGATTGTGCAATAACTTCAGATTCCTGTGATCTAGAAACTTCATTTATTTATGTTTGATTCATTTCCTTTTTTCCAATATACGTAATATTTCATCTATACACCAGTACTGGTTTGTTTTTGCTGAGGAACAAAAAGCACTGGCTAATAATAGACAACTTTCTAAAGCAATTTTGACCTGTACTCATGCAGAAGGTGTTGTAGTAATGAAAACAAATGAAGGCTAAGTCGCAGTGCTGCTTTGTGGAGAGCAGTTTATGCTGGGTTTTTTACATGGCAGTAATACAAGACTATTTTGATGGTAACTCTCATATGGGTGCTTTTTATGGAGCACTGGTAAATAGCCGAGGTGGCACATTGAGTTAGGAAGAAGAGCTGAGACAGTAATATAGTGGAATTTTGTTTGATACAATAAAGCGAGAATACATTTTTTCCCCAAGACAATTCCCTTTTCTACCTCCTTCTGCACTGGGCAGAATTTGGCCCATGGTTTCCAATGCATACTTGAAAATGAGTGCATTGCTATTATTTTTTGGTTTGCTGCTGCTCTTGACTCTCAGGATCTATTCGAGATCACACTTCATCACTTCATTACTTGCGGCTGATAAAGAATGACTTGTTTTGATCAAGCTGACACCTAATTTCATACAGAAGTTTTGAAGTGCGTGTGGAGACAGACAGGGGATTCGTAGCTATCTGGAGAGTTGCCTGCGTAGCCTGGTAGTGAGCTGAGAGCCTTGGGGAGGAAAGGTAAAGGACAATTTTATGCTTGAGTCCACTTTTTGATTTCTTGGCACTAAACCAAAAGAAAGTTTAAACCAAGTCTGAGCCCCAGAACCCATGCTCGGCTTGCAAGTGCTCTTTACTCTCAGTGACTTCAGTGGGAAAAGTTTGGTGTTTACCCCATTTGCTTTTAGATCTTGGCCATCAAGAAACTTCATGTGAGGAGTTATTCTGCTGACAAAAGGCTTTTCTTAGGAGTATCCTGTGAGGGTGACAGGTTTGAAGGCATCATGCCTGTAAGGTGAACGTCAGGCTAGTCCGTGCGGTAAACCAGTAATGACCACGAAAGCTACGTAGTTCAATAAAGAGCGTGAAGCTGCTGCTTTCCTTAGGACAAGGCAAAAGGGGTTAATTCTCGTTTGAAATAGCTCCCATTGCATTAAATGTCCTGGCCTTGAAAGAGGCCCAGGCTCTCCTTCTCCACACACAACAGAAGCGCTCTTCAGATTCCAGGGCAAAATGGACTACTTCAAGGTTATTTACTCTCTCAAAAATATTTTCTTAAGTGACTTCCCATGCTCCTTTCTGCTCCATTGCTCTTGGGAGCGGAGTTGTTTCTGCTCAGACTCAACGTGCGTAGCAGGACGTAGTTTAAAGTTTTGCATTGCAAAGGTCCATGGTTTCTGCTGATGGTAGGTCAGAAATGAGGAATCTGTACTGAAATGTGAGAGGAGCTTTATGAGAGCCTTCAACTATGTCTGCTATGTCCTTTTTACAGTCTTGCAACTAGTCTTCAACTGAGGTTGACCTCTGTTGTGCTAAATGTTGTTTGTGACTAGAAGAAAGCCTCTCCTCAACAGTGCTTATCATCTGTAAGACAGAACCAAAATAGAATATTTCAGTGTAATCTTATGAAAATTACGCACAATAATGCAGTCTCCAGGTACCTGGCCACTGAGTTGCGGATGAGACCATGTTTCTCTTCCGTAGTGTTCTTTTCCTCTTTCTGTGTTTCCTGGAAGAATATGTGCATCACTGTTGCCAACAAGAACCACTTGATCAACGTGTAGGAGACAGAGGCAAAAATGTTTCGGTTTTATAAATGTGAAGACAATGAAACCTAGATTCAGACTGTGTGTGTCATCAGGTGTGTAAGCAAGTGGGCTAGGCCTGCTTAGAAAAGAAGTTATTTGTGTTGACACAGGAGACAGGAGTGGTGCCCGCAGAAATAAACAGGAACATTTTGATGCTTACAGAGATCCCAGACCAGGAGAGCATTTCCATCCCCTGGGATGCTCATGGGCAAGCATTAAGCTTTTTTACCTGAGCTAACAGAAATGTTCCAGAGAGACATGCATGGGAAACAAGTTTCTTACCACCTTAATCCTAGGTCTTGGTGGCCTCCTCTCTAAGATCTTGACCAGGACTGAAAGGAACAAATTTAAGTAAAGACCCATCATTACGTTATGGTTTTGAAAGCTGATTTAGTGATTGTGAACACAAGTCTGAATAATAACAGATTATATTTCACTACTGTTTCTGTCTTTAACACACAGAGAAGCTCACTGAGAGAACAAATACATTTGCAGAGCTTTCAGCCTTTTACCGCTATTAGAGGTACAGGTGTGTGGGGGGGTTTCATGCTCTGGTCCTCTGTATTGCTTAACATAGTTTTTAAAAGATGTGGAAAGTTTCATCTGAGAACATTGATGGAGAGCAGTCACATTGAGTGTTCATTCTGCTGCTGATCAGTGGGGCCGTTACCTGAAACATCAGGTAATACCAACCTACTTATTTTAGTGGACAGATCCTACTGATCTAATGGAGTTTGGCATCAGTTTCTTGACCTACTGGGTCAAGAGACCTCCACGGGTGGAGGGAACCCTGTGTTGGTCACAGAGCTGGGTGCCACCAGGATGGAGAGATGAGTTTTGGGGAAGGGATCCTGCACTACTCCTGGGTATGGCTCGAGCATGTGTGCAAAGGGAGGGAGGAGGTGTGCAGCCCACTCCTGTTGATTCACTTCTGAGTTCTTCTGCAGAGTGCCAAAAATGGTCTGTTCAGGTCTATCTCTGTTATTTTGTAACAGAGGAACTTAGATGCTGTCCCGCTGAGTCAGCCGGGCGCCTTGGCTGGCGGCTGTTTTGCCGTCATTAGCAAACACCTGGCACATCAGTTGAAGATGAAATGGAAAACCCTACGTAAAGAACAGAAGGTAACTGGTGAAAGGAGCGGAGAGAGAAAACAAGCAACAGAGAAAAAACATGCGTGCAAACCAATTCTCTTCTTCACCTGCAGGCTATCAGCTTACACCTTAAAGCCGGGAGCTTCGGTGCCCTCATCAACATCTTTTGTTGCACAGCTCAAATACAACATGGCGCTTTTAAATGCTTGTGCAATGATGTAGCCAGCATCTTGGGCTTTGTAATCTTCCTCAGCTACCAGGTCATGATGACCTCTCTAGGCTTTCTCCAACTCCCTTGTGTCCATGTAGCCTGGAAAGAAATGCAAACTTTCTTACTGTGTGTGGCCGGATTCTTTCGTGGAGCAGTGCCATTACTTTCAGTTGAGTTACACAAGGAATAAATTGAAAAATAAGAGGATGATTTTGAGAGGAGGGTTATTTGTGTGTTACTTGTTTAATGTACTTCTTGACCTTTTGTTTTTATTTCGCTCCAGCTTTGCAATTTTTTTTTTCTTAAGTCTTGCTTTGTTCCTGCTTTTTACCACCGCCTCTTCCTCTATTTCCTTCCCTCTTGGCTTATTTCCCATCTGCTTTTGGGAAATCCAGCAAGGAGAAAGGGCAGAGCAAGAAGCAGAGCAGCTGCAATCACACAGGGCTGAGCAGCTTCTCCACCGAACAGGCTGTGTTTGTCAGAGCCCCGTTTCCAGCAGTGGATCCTTGGCACGGTAACAGGTTAACTCCGCAGACGTCCTGCGCCCAGCGCAAGTGTTGTGTATGGCAGAGGGGGGAGAGTCCAGCCCTGGCTGGCACTGCCAGAAGACCAGGAGACTTTGTAACTAGGGCACAGATTTGGGAAGTAGTAAGATGTAAATTCTAACCTCAGCTGTATTTGGATGAGCCTCTTGATTTCCATTAACGTGGTCCTACATGGCAGCCTGGTGCGGCTGAGAACAGAACCAGGCTCTGATTATTCGGTCATGAGAAGATGATGAATTTCGGATGTAGGTGGAAACATGTTGCTGTGCAAAAAATTGCAGAAGCCATCTCTGGTAAAGGTGACCTCTTCAAGGTGTTGCCTTTGATGTCACCCGGATGACAGACATTGCTGTCAGCTGGAAGTGTGTGACTAAACATTCGAGTCAGTCTCTAAGCCTTTAATTATTGTAGATTATATGACAGTGAGATGAAAAAGAATTTTTATTTTATCTAAAATAACAAGGAGGAAAAGAGTCTCATCACTTTTTAGCCCTGCATCTTGTTTAGAAACCTTCCTTTCACCTTAAATTTATTTGTGGTTGGTCTGTTCTTATGGGAGTGTTGTCTTTCAGCAATAGGAATTGGGAGAGCTTGACTTGCTTCTCAAGTCTGCCATGGCTTTTCTGCGTGACTCAGTGAGCCCCACTGAGCAGCTTTTGTATTCAGAGACTAAAACTTGACCAGTCTGCAACTGCAGACTGGCCTGACACGGCAAACACAGACAGCTTGGTGCACTGCTGAGGTGTCTCCACGGGACAACACAAAGGATGCTCTAGGAACGACTTGGTTTGAAGTTATAACATCTCCGGTGTACTTACGTCTCCGTTAGCTGATACCTCCTCAAGGGTGGCGTGTCTGACTAGTGTGTCCTCATTGAGCCTCTCTTCCGAGTGGTATTAAATAAAGTGCTGTAACCTGGACAAGTTGTCATCGAAATTGTGATGTTACATTTTGCTTCCTAAAATCACAACTGTGCAGGCTGTATGCAGCCCAGTATTTCATGTTTCTTTGTTTTCCTTTTTGACTTTACTGCTATCAGTGGCAAAAAATTACGCAGTAAACTCAATATAATAGCTGTTGAAAGACATCATACCCCAGAACATAGGGAAAAATACCAGCTGGAAAGGGCCAGCCCGTGGTGTATTTCCTTGGTCTGTACATTGCCTTAGTGAGAAGAGGTTGTTGGAAAATAGAATTCATTTTAAATGAAACAGTAAGCCTCTTTGAATTATGTCTTAATAAAAAAGAGAACATCTTGGATAGTCTTTGATTTAGATGTGCTGCATTTTAAATGTGTCCTAATTATAGTGCTCATCGCTTAACATTAATTTAATGAATATCCTCATTTATACGGACAAGGTTGGCAAATAGGAATTAACACCATTAAAACCTGCGAGTCTCCCAAGGGAAAAAATCAAAAGATCTAGGAAGAAAACGTGATCTTATCATTTATAACAAGGCGAAGCACAAACTCACCAGCCGTGTGTTTTTGTGTCTGGCCCGGGGGCCCTTAGCACAGGCGGTTTGGAAAGGCCCGGTGCCGTGCTGCAGGTGGCTGTTGTCTGCCCAGCGGGTGGCTGGCAGGGACCTGCCCATGGGCATCCCCCTTGCTGAAGCACAGCTTGCTTTGAGGAGCTTTCAGGCTGAAGTTCAAGTCTTCAGGTGGACCCTTGGCTTTGTTTTGGTCTTAGTTGTCTGGATCAAGATCAGACCTCTAATCAGCTCCAGAAATGACCACAGTGGTTCATCAAGGCCCCAAAATAAGGACTGGAGGAAGACATCATTGTTCTCTTGGTGGAGCTGGAAAAGTGTCAATGATGGACATCTCTGCTTCTATCATTTAATTGCATGCTGACATCAGAGCTGCTTGAATTTAAGAAACACCAACTGTCAGATTTTCTCCGTAGACATTGCTTACAGCACACACAAAGGTGGATGGTCCACTCACGCCATAAAAACCTGTCACCCTGAGATGTTTCAGGGAAGTCATAGGAATTCAAGTGATGGCAATGACAGGTATTTATGAGCCAAAGAGACAAAAGGGTACCTTATGCTAACAGAGGGGTAGTGTACACCTATGTGGACCCCTTTGACCCTCACAAATCACGTTCCTACAGGAGGTTTAGGGTGTGGGGGTCATCACGGCCAACTCACCGTGTGGGCTCTAACGAGGTGTGGTTGACACCACAGTGGCTAAACTTTGCATCTAGTCCAGCTTGGTTGAATTGCTGTACTGCAGACTTGTTTTTCTCCCTAAATATCATGATGATGATCTTGAAGACCTTTTGCAACCAAATTATTGTATTGTGTGAAATCAGTGATGAGTACACGCTGAAGGACAGCCTGACTCGGGGACTGAGTTTATCAACAACTGATGTATCTGATGCTTTCTTCTTAGATCTCCTCAATCTGCCACTTCTGCTGTGTCGATCTCTACCCCCAGACTGCAGCTAGCATTAATGTCAAGATATAAGCACTGTCCGTTGATAATATTTACAGTTTCACTGACTAAAAATGAAAGACTAACACATTGGTCTTGTGTCTTCTGTTTCCAAGTCGTGTCAGCAGTGCAGGTCAGTACATGTTGAGGTGAATGTGAGTAGCCCTGTGCCTAGATGGGTCACAGCAAACAATTTAATGTCTCTCATCTACACACGTAATTGTAGACTTTTGGGTTCCTTTCAGATACGGTCGCCTCTGAGCATCTCCCAGGCAAAATCAACAGTCGTTCTCTGGTGAACTTCATGGAGTCTATTTAAAACCAACACTGTGGTTACATGAAAATGTTCTTTGTGTCTATTTATGTAGGTTTGTAAAGGTATGGATGTCTCTATGCATCCAGTGATGCATAAGTAGAGAAGTTGTGTGCTTTTTTTAAATTCTGAGAGGAGAGGTGGTAAATTTGACAGAGGATTCAAGTTTGTAGAGTTTTATTCTGGAAGCTCAAGTGCTTTGTAGTGAATTAAAAAAAATAAATGATACAACTTAATCACAAGCTAAACTGAAGGGAAAAATGGATTTGAATATTAGTAAGTCAAAAAGCACTCTAAGATTGAACTTCCTCTGAAACCCTGGAAAAAGGTATTTGACACAGAAGAAAACATCCAGTCACGAGAAGACCTGGGGTAGATCTTTAGGATTACTGGCCTGATTTAACTTGTCTCAATACAGGTGTTTTGCCCTTTTTTATTTGATTATTCTTATTTAGGTTTCTTTCTATAAATAAGAAATAAGCAGATCCAAATTCAGCTCCCACATGCGCAGAAGAGGATGGACTCTAAGAGCAGGAATTGGCTGAGATGATTAAAATTTAGTGTGAATTCACATTTTGCAAGGCATTTTAACTTAACACCTTTTTGGTAATTGGAAATGTATTGCTTCTGTGGTACCATGACACTGGTGGCAGCTTCTAGAAGACAGAGCATGATAGGAAAGGCAAATCTCAAATTCTTCATACGAATCGCTGTTTACGTTACCGTATCAGGGAATGCGCAGTAAAGATGTTTCACAGTTTATTTATGTTAATATTTTGTCTTCTGCATGGGCTTCCTGTCTCCTTGGTACTGCTTTCATTTTGTAAATGTACGTGTTTTGCTTAAAGCAAGAGTGAGAGTGAGATTACATCTCTGCTTGTCGCATGACCTATTTCTTGCTGCTGCAGAGCAGCAGAGTTGTGTCTCTGCCTCGCAGCTTCCCATGGAGTGCAAAGCCAAGGGACTGCTCAGGAGCTGTGTGGCGAGGGGTCACAGCCAGGGTTGTGATTCGGTTCCTTGCCACCCCTTCCCAACATCAGCACCGGTTGCATTGAAGAAGTTACTTGAGTTCAAACTGAGCTGGGGCTTCAGAGTCGGCACGGGCGGCGCAGCAAAATGATTTCTTGGCGTGCACACCTAAGCAAAGACCTCCACCGGTTCCCTTGGTGAATTTTTTCCCTTTTTTAAGGGAATGATGTTTTAAAAATTAAAGTGGTAATTAGTGACCTGTAGCATGTTGAAATGAGCATGGAGGCACCTATGACAGGTCATTGAGCTTTATACTCAACAGATGGCTTTGCATGCTGCTCATGATAAAGATCATTGTTTCTCTGGAAAGGGTATCCACAGTGTTTATATTGCTGCCTGCAATTTAGTGAACATCCATCTTTAAAAATCTGTAATTTTCCTGATGAAATACTGGCATTCTTGGGTACTATGGGAAGGAAATGGGTTTAGCCTTTGGAAACCTAAAATCTTACTTGTGTCTCCAAGAGTACAAACTTTGCTGAGCGTGGCCCCTCAGGAGCGACTTCAGTCCATCTGCACCACAGCTGGGCTGAAGTGTGTGTAAGGTCACCAGCAGTGGGTTTAGGTTGGTTGGTTTGGATACCAACATGAGCAGCGAGTAGCACAGGCTTCAACCGTGTAGATGCACAGGGTCCTAGGCTGGTCTGGTACCCACTTGCAATGGAGTCACAGCCTCTGCTGTTGTCAGGGCTGCAGAAGCTGAGCTTAACCTGTTCACTGCATACACAGTGATTCTTTGAGCTCCTGACTTCCCAGAATACCTTCACAGACCTGTGGATTTTGAACAGATACATCGAACACATTCAGTATTTGAAGTTAAATGTATCCTGGTTGGTTTGACCAAACTGTGCTAGATGAGAAGTGGATCCGTATTGATTTATTAAGAATTCCTTTTAATAATTTTATGAATAAATGAGAAGTTATTGGGTTATCAGAAGTTTTCAACAGCTGCATTAACACAACAAAAAAATCAATTCAACAGCTTCAGAGGAGGCTGTGGCAGAGTAACCCAGGACACCCTGGCACGCCCAAATGCACCCATGAAAAATCAGAGGCAAACTGTTTGCTCAAAGGATCCTTCTCTTCTCCCAGGCCATGTTTTGCCAGCCGAGGACTTAGACATCAAAAGAACTTATGAAACACCTTCTTGAGAGTGGAAAGGCGGTGGCTTTCAAGGTACACAGGGAGAAATCTTCTCAGAGACTACTGTAGGGTAGGAGCAGTCAGGAGAAAGAGAGGCGTACAGTCAGTTTGGAGGGAGGTTCATTTTACATAAACAGTACTGGCTTTCAGGAGGTTATGTGGCCACCGTGCACAGTTTGTCGTGGCTCCTGGAGGGCACCACATTGCAGGTCTGAGCGTGCCTGAGGCCAGCAGAGCTAATTACGGCTGGCCGGGCAGCGCTGCCAAATCGCCAGGGCTGAACGTGGTGCCGGGCTCTGGTGCCAGCGTGGGCGCTGCGAGCGCTGCAGCTGCACGAGTGCCAGGTGCAGGTTTACTCAAGAGATAAGCAGGATGCGGTTTCCCCGCTTCTTCCACCCTTGCTTCACAGTGCAGCGACAACAATGCAGCTGCTCCACCTCCCCACGAGCGTGAACGTTAGGGCAGAGTTTGCCACTGGGTGCAGCGCTCCCCGGCGTGGAGGAGGTTGTGTGAGGATGGGCTGGGCATTTGCTAACGGGGCTGCATTATTTCAGCACTGGAGCAACCTGCGTGGTGCCCTGTGAACAGTGTGTGTTAAACACGGCACCAGGAAAATGGAATTCTTATGCAAGCTGATGTTTGTAAATTACTCTCTCAGCTTTTCCTGGAGGCTTTGTTGATGAAGAGCCATGGGTGAGAACAGTGAGGCTGGCAGCAACAAGGAGGAATTTGGCACGCAAAGGAGAAATAGTAAGGCCGGGAGGGGGTGTGGACTGCACGGTGACTTGTGTTCTAATCCCAGACAGCTGCTGCAGTAAAGATGCAGCCTTGGGTGCACCAGGAAAGCACTTTTCAATATAACGAATACAGCAAAGTTACTAACTTCAAATCTGGATAGTTTGTTAAGGGACAAAATGGTACTACCTTGTCAAGTTGTAGTACCATTGACTCGTTGACAACCATCAAGTTGTTGTGGGACAGATAACTACCAAGTATTCATTTGGAGAGGTAAATTCTCTTCTACAACGGAGTCATGTTAGCACTGCTGTGAGTATCCAGACTGAGTAGTTGAGGGCGTGTTGACGCTGCTGGGTCAGGCACCACCATCTCTGTGTAGCTGTGTTTGTGCCCTAACGAATGTGCCGTTATGGGTGTAACCACTGATGGCTTTTCTAAATTAAAACAGCTTTTAAGTTGCTGCTGATTTCTTACAAGATTGGCTGGCCACCACCTAGGCTGTTCCATATCATTTTGAGTTTCTCCAGGTGGCAGAAAAAAGTGTCTTCTAATTCAGCATGTTGCAGGGACCCCTTGAGAGCATTGTCCGTTCTTCACAGAGTTTTGATCTAAGCCTGATGTCAGTGGGCTTAAATAGGCTCTACTGAGGATGTCAGGAAAATATATAGGGCTCCACAGACCAGCGGAGGTTGGGAAACCACTTTTAATTAATTACATTAGCTAAACATGATATTAAAAGAGATAAAGAGATGTTTTTGTAACAGCTCATTGGGGCTCCAGTCCTCTTGCTGTATGTTAAATATGTGAAAATTGTGGTTCTCTGCATTACTCCAACTGGGAGCACTATGGTTTTTAAGAAAGGAAAATTGAATCAGGGTTTGATACGTTATTGAGCACTTTCGTTACCTGATATGAAATGAAATGGTGCAGGCTGGTTCTGTGGCACTGGGCATTCCCCTATGCAGGGGTAATTCCAGCTGAGCAATTTGGGCAAGTTTTTGGTCCTTTGTGCCCCAAGATCAGCCCAGAAAGACTTGAACAGCATCCAGAATCTGGCCTGTGGTTGAAAAACAACTGTGCAATTGGAGGAAAGAAAAATGCAGCCAAACCTGGGCTGCTTTGCAAGGAACGTGGCTCTGCAGAGCCCAAAAGGGGTCTGAAGTGAGACCAAGGGGCGCAGAGTCATGGTCGGTGGCTGGACGGCGGAGCTCGCTGTCTCTCTGTGTAATGGACTGGTTATTTAGTAAGCATCAAACGTTTCATGCAGTTCACTAATAGGAATACGTAATATGATCTAACTAATTTACTGCTCAGAGGCTTCTGAGTGTGAATGCCACTAATGGGAGTCAGACCTGGGCTTCCAAGGGCTTTGGGGATGCTGTTAAAAATCAACCCCTTTCTTCACCTTCAGTTGCTCACTTCAAGACAAAAAACCCTTTTTTAGTAAGCATCAAACGTTTCATGCAGTTCACTAATAGGAATACGTAATATGATCTAACTAATTTACTGCTCAGAGGCTTCTGAGTGTGAATGCCACTAATGGGAGTCAGACCTGGGCTTCCAAGGGCTTTGGGGATGCTGTTAAAAATCAACCCCTTTCTTCACCTTCAGTTGCTCACTTCAAGACAAAAAACCCTTTTCCCCCCCCCCCCCCCAATATTGTTTTTCACTGCTTTTTTGGGCATGAAAAATTAGAGTTTTTCTTCTAACATGTTCCTTCCTAAGGTGAAGTAGTGGTGTAGCGTACAATGTATTTTAAGGACTCATCTTCTTACCATCAACTCAGAAGAATCTCTCTTACGGTGTTTTGAATGTAAGTAGAGGCTGATAATGGGGTTTAAGCATTTAAGCCACTGGAATAGTTTAGCATTTTATGCCTATGAATAGCAGCAATGCAACTGTGTAGATATAGTAACTCTCTGCAGAGTGATCTAAACTTTTGTTTCCTTTGTAATGTCTTGAGATTACAGAAATCACCAGGGACTTCAGCGAGTGGATCTGATAGAACGTGTTCAAAAAACAGGATGTCTTCTTCCCCAACAACTACCCTGCTCACAGAAATAGCAGCTGAGGACAGATGATCATTAATAGTGTTCAGTGTAATAGAGATAAAGCTATTATAACTTAGGGAAACATATCCTATAATAATAGCTTCAGTTGCTAAATATGATTTTTTTTCTGGTGTTTTTAAACTTGTTTTATGACTCAGGCTGGAACAATCTGGATATTTTTGATTACATAAAATCTGTAATTCTCTGGATGCAATTTCAGTTCTCAATTTTGTTTCTAAGTTTACTTTTATTTTAGCTTTCCTTGCAATTTGGGGTACATCCTCTGAAAAATGTTCAATCCGAGTTTTTGAAACTCTGCCTGTGATTTTTGCTCTCCGGAGAGCTCGATGTGGGTTGCTGCTTTCGATGAGAGCAGCAAGCCCCTGTCCCAGGCAGCTGATCCTTTCACATCACTGGGGTTTGAGAGATTTCTGTTGAGACCTTTGCAGAGACGGCTGTGATAAACAAGTAGGTGGGATGTACACTCAAATGCCCGTATACTGCAGAGACAGGGCCTGCACACCAGAAATGGGGCAGGTTTTTATCTCTTAATCAAGGAGGTGCCAAGCACCTGCACTGGGCAGTAACATCCTTGAAGTCCCTCAGCCATTTGCAATTAAAAAAGTATTCTACAGCTGGCTTAGCTGGCTGTAACATTTGGTTTTTTGGGAGGTCCCGATTTCACTCACTTTTACAAATAGTTTTCCAGAGGTCAAGTAATTCATGCTTTCTCCCAAAGGGCTAATTCTCTGCTGCATACCACAACTGCAAACAAGCTTGAAAAAAAATTGCAAAGTATCATTCGGTCAACCAAAGAGCAAAGTTTGTCCAAGACCACAAAACCCGTACAACTGGCTGAAGCGCGGGGACAAAGAAACATCGAGAGCAGCTCCTTGCTGTAATCCAATCCCGTTTGCATTCCTCACCCGGGCTGTAACAAACAGATTTACTCTGTTCCTCTTTTTAAAAGGAAAGGACACCGACTTTATAAACAAAGGCTTAACTTCCAGTACCATTGCAGACATCAAAAAGAGTGGGCAACTCCCCCATGCCTCGCAGAATTCCCAAATAATAAATAAGATAGAAATGGAGATGCATCCTGCCCTGTGTCCCTGAGCCAGCATGTCCCTCTGTCTGAGTGCTGGAGGAGCGACGGGACCAGGCTTTTCACATCAAAGAGGCTAATCTCAAAATATCTCAAAAATATCTCAAGGGTAAGGAGAGCATTGCTTGCAGCCCTCCCAGTTTCCAGAGCTTATCAGAGCTCAGACGTGCGTCTTGGGGAAGGCTGCTGTGGGGCTGCTCTGACCTCCCGGGATGCACCCGTGGCCAGCCAGGACTGGTGCCCCAAAACCCTCCTGGTCTGGGGCTGTAGTGCATTGCAGTGCCCTTACCCCCTGCACCGCCTTCAACAGCACACAGCCAGGAGGAGCTGCAGGCCTGATGGCGCTGGGCCTGTGTGCTGGAATAGGGCTTTTCTAATGTCATGCCTTCAGCCCCTAAGTATTTGAATATGCTGGGGCTTTTATGGCAACGCAGGTGGTGCTTGAGCTGAATACGTGCTGTGTGTTAGCACTGTATTCCTGGTATATGCTGTGGGTACTTGTTTGTTGCCTGCTGGCTGTAGATGCGTGGCCATGCTCCTGCTAAGGCACAGTCTCAAGCTGTGTGTAGTTGGCTTTCCTTGGATGGCATGGAACCACCAAGGGTCAGGTTCTGCTGGCTATAGCACCTGCATCTGCTCCTGGTTTTTCCTCCAACCTCTTCAGGTTGAAGGAACATGGTCAAAATCGTGTTGAACGTTAAAAAAAAAACCCTCCAAGATTTGTATAGGCTGGAGGAGGCTAATTCTTCCTGTTTCAAATACATAGCGTGTTTGCTATTAACAAGCGCCAGTGTTGAGCCCTGAATTGTGGAAACCTGAATGTAAGTTTTTGTCTAAAAAAGTAACTGTGAAAATGTGTAGTTGGGAAGCCCAGGAAAGGATAATGTCACAAGGAAAACAGGTATTTGTACATCTCCACAGGAGAACTTACAGGGGACAGAGGCAAACCTTTAAAGCAAAAGCTCTGCTTGGAGGTAGCACAACCCAGCACTTGCACAGAGATTGTCATCTTCAAAGCACCAAGCAAATCTTTGTTAATTATACTACAGCAGCCTCTGAGGCTATCAGGCAGGCATTAATATTACTGCATTCCAGGTGGAGAAATTGAGTCAAAGAACTTATGTAATTCAGTTGAGATTAAGGACAGTCATAACAACCCGATGAACAGCGCAGATTTTCCTTGCCTTTATCTCTGTGTGTTGCTGAAGCTGCTGTGCTCCTAAAGGGAGCCACACAGATACAGTTTGGTTTGGAAAGGAGGTCTTTCCCTCTAAATTAATGTTTCCAGCACACCGAGGGTGAGCCCATGTAAGGTGATGTGAAATACTGACTATTCATCATAGCTAGGGTTATCTCTCATTTAGGCCCTAATTCAACGAGTATTGTCCAATACCAACAGGAATTGGACACTTGCACGAGTGACCACACCAGCACCTATGGGCTTTCCCCTACCATTGCTTGCTCTTGGGTCTTCTCCTGAAGCGACACGGACCTGTGTGTCTTTCTGTTTTCCTAAATTACTTTTGAGCTTGCTGTTAGCTTTAACCATATCTGACAGCAGGCTTGAGGTCTCAAAAATCCCTGGATGTTTTGTGCAAATAGGAAGCTGATTATATGAGACAAATCTTTCTGCTTTGAAAAAGGCTTGTCTGTTTGCTCTGTAGACACTGGAGAGCATCCATGGAAGAGCCCTGGTCAGAATTCACACCATAGCAGCCACCAGAAAAACAGCACACGAGACCCAAGTCCAAGGAACAGCTCATTTCACTGCTCTGGGAACGGCTTCTCTCTTTCCATTTTCGTCTATTTCCTTGACATCTCTTGCATTCACAGCATTTGCTGTTGCATTTCTGGGTGCTGTGATGTAGACACAAGAAACTGCTGTCCCTTTATGTTGGCCTGGCATCACAATGTGAAGTGGGAGTCTCTCTGCGGCTGGGAAGTCCTGATTTTCCCACCGTACCTGTAGTATTTTTCAGATGATGGAGGCTTCTGGAAATGGATGGGTGTCTTCTTTGCCATGACACCTCATTGTTAAAGAAGAGCATTATTGTACAACACACAGCAAGAAATTATACCAGTTGTTAAGGGATAGGGATAAGCTCAAGTTAATTACTAATTATGACCTTTATTACCTATAAAAATGTCGTGAATGCCTCTTCTGCGCTGTGTTAGCTGCCCCACCCGGGGCTTTGATGCTTTATCCTGAGCTGATGGACCCCTACCATATCCCAGCACGCTGTAAGATGAGTATGACCCTCTGCTTACCTGACTTGTAGACCACTGGCACTGCCTCCAGCCTCAGAGGGAAGAGAAAGGAGTAAGAAGCCGATCACCGCTTTTTTGATACAGTGCTGGCATCCCAGGTTTGTGGCTGGGAATAAAAGTTACTTTGGTTTACACTGATGCAGGGAGAGAAGGAGAAGCAGATACGTAGTGGTGTGAAATAAGAGTTGAAATGTCATTTTTCAGCAGTTTTTTAACTGGATTTTTTTCCAGAAGCCTTCAGCATGCTTCTGGTGAAGCAGTAAAGGCTGAACAGAGATCTGAAGTTAAATACACAGAATATAACAACTTGTCCAGTGATTTATTTGCTAGTTACAAATTCTGACCAATACATTTGGCCATGGATGTGATGGACAGCGCTGTACTGGGCAATGAGGTCTGAAGACCTGTGCCGTGCGTTGGGCTGCGCTGTTGATAATGGAGATGACATGGTTTTGATGGACTGGATACTACGTGGGTTCATTTTTCTCCTAAAATTACTTAAAATGTCATCTCACTGAACATGGCAAATCAAGGTCCTTGTAAACATTCATCACCTCAAGTTGTGCCAGGGGAGGTTTAGGTTGGATATTAGGAGGAATTTCTTCCCTGAAAGGGTTATCAGGCACTGGAAGAGGTTGCCCAGCGAAGTGGTGGAGTCACCATCCCTGCAGGTATTAAAAAGATGTGTAGATGTGGCACTTAGGGACATGGTTTAGTGGGCATGGTGGGGTTGGGTTGGACTTGATGATCTTGGAGGTCTCTTCCAACCTTAGTGATTCTGTGATTTTATAAAAACAGTTCTGATTTATGCACCTTGTATTATTGTTGCCTGCATAAAAAACATCGTTAACTTTGTCAGAATGTGGAAATCTGAACTTCTCTTCATTTTGTAAAGAGAAGCAATTTCATTTTAAAGTGGCAAAGTGCAGAGTTTCTAATAAAAATGTAATTTGTAGCCTCTGACTGCAAGTGCTTCCATTTGTGCTAATTCTCATTTAAGTCACTGTAAAACATGTAGTATATCAGCTTAAGCAGCTCCAATATCAAAGGCTTTACTTTTCATTATTATTATTTTTTCCTATAAGGGTTTTAGTAAAATTCAAATGCATCAGTAATAATGCGTCACTTTTATCTCATTATCAAATTAATTTTACTGCACTGCCTCAACCTCCGTTAAATGACTTAAATACCATTTAAAAAACAACCATTGCGTTGTTTTTCATCATTCCAAGAAGATACTCTTGGATGCACAATAATTAATCTCTTATACCATCTTTATTACATGGAGGCAGAAAGGCAGAACAAGTTTTCTCTAGGTCAAGCGCAAATGTAGAGCGGTGTGTGCTGACTGCTGCTGCGGTGCCCCTGTGTCCTGCATCCTTACCCTCCGCACCGGCTGCGTGCCCAGACCCCAGCTGGCACAGTGGTGGGACAGCAAGCGCGAGGCTTTGCGGGATGTCTGGGCAGAGTTTTCTTTCCTCTCTTCCTTATCCTTTACCAAGCAAAAGTTTTATCCTTGTAATTTGCTTTGGGAACCTGATGTTTTCCCCAGGAAGAACATGTATGGTCCTGCCAAAGGCCTTAATTATCACACAGTTAAAAAGGAGCAACTGGAGATGATTTGGAAACAGTCAGGGACATCCCTAAATAGAATCACAGAATCATTTGGTTGGAAAAGATGTTTAAGATCATTGATCCCAACCATAACCTGTCCACCACTAACCCATGTCTCTGAGCACCTCATCTCCCTGTCTTTTAAATATCCCCAGGGATGGTGACTCCACCACTTTGCTGTGCAGCCCCTTCCAGTGCCTGATAACCCTATTGATGAACAAGTTTTTCCTCATATTCAATCTGACACTTTCCTGGTGCAACTTGAGGCCATTTCTCTCGTTCTATCACTTGGGAGAAAAGACCAAACCTCCTCGCTACCCCCACCTTTCAGGGAGCTGTAGAGGGTGATAAGGTCTCCTCTCACCTCCTCTTCTCCAGTTGAACCCCCCAGATCCCTCAGCTGCTCCCCATCATTCTTGTGCTCCAGACCCCTCCCCAGCTGTGTTGCCCTCCTCTGGCCACGCTCCGGCCCCTCAATGTCCTTCTTGAAGTGAGGGGCTCTCCAACTTTGTTGGGAACACTCACTTTGTACCCACATGCACCTCTGAGTCCAAAATCACCAGTGTCCGTGAGTGCCCTTGCTGTGCAAAGAGGAGCACATGTTTAGAGATCTCTTTCTCTGAGCTACTTTGATTTGGGACTTCTTGCAGAAGAGTGGGATTTTGTGGGGGTCTCAGCACACTGTTTTGGGGATGTCTGTGGGCCTTGTGAAATGGATTCTTGGACTGCCAGTATAAATGAAGCAAATAAATCTGCTCCTGCTGTTGTTCAAAGGGCTGCTTCCAGCTCTGCCTCCTGCTGCTTGGCCCTCTGCTCCCCGCCCTTTCTTTTGCCAGCTCTGCCTCACCAACTGCCTCGCCGTTCCTTCACGGAACCTCTTATGTCCATTTTTATCTCATCAGCGGATCTGAATAATCACAAAAAAGTGCTACTGAGAGCTTTTTCCAGTTCTCCTCTATGGATGGTAAAACCCAGGGCTCGTATTGACAGCTTGGTGTGGGGCTGGCTGCAGCAGGCCCTGCAGGCCCTGCCTGCCATCCCGCACCGTCCAACTCCGAACCCCTTTGATCGTTTCAGGGGGTCAGACGCTTGGCTCGAGGCTCTTTGATGGTTGTGTTTCTCTTGGGCAAGTGGGGCTGAAAAAAGAAACTGGAGGGACCAAAGTGGAGGGTTCTCATGACAAAAAAAAAAAAAAAAGGCAAAACACAAAGCACTGTTTGTGCTCAGATTTAGGGCGTTGAGGGGAAGAACAGCACTGTTCAGCTGCTAGAGAGGACTTGGGTTACTTCGGCTGGAGAAATGCTTTGATTCTATTGTATGGTTAATTAACCACTATGAGAAAAAATACATTTGTAAATTAGGCAGGAGACAGTTTCAGGACTCTGCGCTGACTCCTGCCAAGGCTGGAAATCTCCTTCTGGTTCTCATTCACAGGTGCAAATGCTCTGGAGACCAACTCAAGGGTAGGTCACTGCGGCAGAGCTGATGGACCCCCTGCTACCAAAACTTTGCCATGTAAAACAAATACATCCAGCAAAAAATCCCTGTTCTTCTGGCAGGAACGTTCTTCAGGGGTTGTCTCTGTCAGTCTGTCTTTAACTATGGAAATTCAATTTTTTTATGTGTATATGAGAAAAGGGTCGCAGACTGGAACAAGCTCTCTTTAACCCAAACAGGTTGAAGATCCCCTGAGACACGACAGTAGGGTGATAACTTGGAAAGTTTGTTCTCCCAATTTCACATAAGATGGGGATGGCAGCTTCTGCCTATGAGTAGCTGTAGGTGGCCAAACCTTATTCAAAAGCCATGTCGTAGTTGGAAAAGTTGACTGCATCATTTAGAGGATCATTTGTGTTTGAGGTCAGTTATTTTTACTTTTCCGTTTGTTCTAGTTAAATATTTTGACTTGCTCTCGGAACAATAGCTCCCACCGCACTGAAGTCTTCACCCTGCGCAGTAGCTTTCAATACTTCCTCCCACAGCAACCCATGCAGCGCCCAAGGGTCTCATCTCCTTAGTTTAGCTAAATATAGACTTTGCAAGCCCTTGTACAGAGCCTAATCCATACCTTTATGAAGCTTAACAGGCTGAATCCAGTGGCTTAAGCATCTGATGCAGCTTTATGGTTAGAGGAATCCTCTACATTCTCTTATGCCTACTCTAATCTGCCAGGTTTTGTGTAAATTTTCTACCGCTTAATCTGGTATTTTACTGCCTGTACGTACTTGACTCTGAGGACTGGATTGTTGTGATGATTTTTCCTGTCTGCAAACTTACTCTTCAGTTTTCCATGCTGTCTGCCCAGGGAGACCCAATAATTTTTGTTTAATAACAAAAAAAATCAGCCAAATCTGCAGTTGCTTTTGCACAATTCAGAACTCATGTCCTGTTTACGAGCCTGTTCAAAGGCTGAACTCACAAAAACAAGAGTTTCTCTGACACTGGTTGCAAAACTTCTCTCACCCTATACCCTTTGGTTTGGAGGGAGCTGGGTCCTGTATGCACATTGGTGGCTGCAACAGGATGGAAGTATCCACAGAAGTTTCTGGCAGAATCTTATTTTGACAAAACATTTACAATGGTTATAAAAAAGATTTGATTCCATATCTTAGTTTGGCCTTTTTCAGTCTGGTTGCAGACTCAGTATGGGTTTTGTTGATGCTCTTTCCTAAAAGCAAGTACATCTGTGGTTTGTGATCGTGCGTACGGTTACACATCACTGCGTGCCTTGGATTCAAAAGTGGTTTCAATCCCACTTTTGTAAGCGGAGAGGGTCGTAGTGTATTTTAACAGCTATTCCTCCTGTCCCAAGCGTGCACGTGTTCGCGTGTGTGCTCACATACACCGTGTGTGTGCGTGCACACCCCCTGTCAAAGACATCAAAGGAGCTCTGAGCTCCATGGACCCAGGTAGCTGCTTCACCATGGTGGTGACTTGCGAGGCTTAAAGAAGCATGGAAGAGGTGGGCATGCCAGCTCACAGGCTGTCCTTCCTTCATCCATGCACCTTCCTTTCTGCCAGCAACCAGGAGTTCAGGGCCTTCCTGCATCTAGACCATCACATTTATTAATTACCCAACCTACGTGAATTTTGTTAATTATTTAACTTGTGTGTAATTTTGGACTCTGTGAGATTGTCCTGAAGAGCTTGCACACAGCGCGAATGGTTTGGGAGATTCTGCAAGTCGCATGACAGAACTGACCCATCCTGTTGCCTCACAAACTACTGAATTCGTCTTCCTGCACTTGTTGCCGCTTTGCACTGCCAGCGGGATGCAGGGAGGCTGAACGCTCTTATATAGAGGTGTGATCTGGCCTTGTTTGTGCAGGTGGTTGAGGTGACGCTCCCTTTGTTGCCTCTTGTGGATTCCCTTGCCTGGTGGAGCTCTTGTGAAGCCATGTTATGAGGTGTGCATCTCACAGCACCCAGCTGAAATGCTTTATTTTCCTGTGCTGCCAACGTGCCTTGCAGCCTGGGCTGCTTCAGACCGAGCAAGCAGGAGCAGAGTCCTGTTTGCTTTTCCCCCGTCAGAAGGAACGGTGCCATTCTGGAGTCTGATTATTTGGCTGGCTGCTCAATGCTTCGACTGTGCAACAGCTTCTTATCTTGGGTACTTCATTCCTGTGCAGTTTAGTGGTGTTTTCCCCCGGTTTTAGTCTCTCACTGTGTTCTGCCATTGGGTTGCGTTCACACAGCGTGCCCACAGGCTGCGCTGTATTGTTGCATATGTTGTGCCATCCAAAATAATCTCGGTGGGTGTTCTAAGCAGCTGCCATGATACAACCCATCTTCTTGGCAGCCAGAAGCGCTGTGAGCTATGCGTCTTCTTTCCCTCCTCATCTTTGTATATTGTAATAGAGATGGAACCTATAGATGTCTTGCATATGAGAAACCTTGCCAAGATTACTCGGGTACCTAGCAGCTGTCCGTACACGCTTGGTAAAGAAGATGTGTTTTGTTAATGAGGTTTATGCGGGATGGTGCTTGGAGAGCTCAGTGTAGATACAAAACGGTCTCCCAGGGAAAGGCAAAAAATTCTTTAGGGCTCCCTGCCACTTTTTAATGGAGGTTCACAGCGTGCTCATGGTGGGCTTCTGAATGATACCATTTTTAGCACCACATCAGGATTGCAGGCTGCAAAAAACCCAGTCTGACTGTACTGGTGTACAAAGCACCTCAGCTTTGCTTCGATGTAGCCATTAGCAGCCAGCATGGCTGCATAGTAAATGCACAGCTTCCTGGGGGTTGGGTTTTTGCATTATTAATTTTGTGCTTGCACTTTTGGAGGTGGACTCAAGCTAATGTAATACTTGCCTTCATATATTCCAGCTGCGTGGGTGTTGAAGAAGAAGAGGCACCAGATATCGACATCTATCATTGTCCAAATTGTGAGAAAACCCATGGAAAGTCTACTTGTAAGTATACTTGCACAGCTGGTCCTCAGATACAGAGCAGATTCTGTGTGTTTAAACAAAATAAGCTGCTTTTTTTTTTTTTCATTACAAAAAGACACACCTAAATACCTTGTGTCATAAAAATGAGAATTTGAACCATGAGCTGAAAAAAGATGTCAGGGGGAGAAGGCCACGGATTGCATTGTGGAGGCTGGGATGCAGGTCCCTGCCTGGCTGCAAGGCACCTTCCTGGGACAGCTTCAGTCCCCAGTCCTGGCCGTGAACGTGATGCTTCCTCCTCGCATGGAATGAAGAGTTGTGGAGGCACTTAGTACTGTGGGCTAGAAAAACCCTGCAGAGACGGCTGGTTCTGACACAGTGAGATGTGGAAACTGCATCGTGTTTTTCACCTTTGGATGAGAAGAGTAAGAAACCGTAGGTTATGCTTGGCCTGGATATAAACCCGTAGCAATTTCAGTGGCAGTCAAAATTGTAGGATGCACTGAGGGTGCCAATTCTTGCAGTTCTTTCACAGGAAAAAGTTCTCCCGAGTAAAAGTGATGGTTGATCTCAGTGGGAGTTTTGTCTGGGAAAGGACTGTAGGATGTGTTTGCTTTGGTCAGATTAATTCACAAATTCTTTCTATTATACAATAGGGGGAAAGAAAAGACAAGAAACCAACCCCTGTAAAAGCTTAAATGCTTTACCTGATAGCCATTTATTGTAAATAAGCAACAGTGGTGCGGACATTCTCACTGCTTTGCAACCTTACAGCAACACGCAGAGGAAGAGCACTGTGCTCATCTCCCAGGAACCAAGCAAATCATAATCTTCCTTTTTTAGTGCAAAACAAGGGATGGCTGGAAACTGACTTCTGTTGTGTTAAAATTCAGTAATTTTAAAAGACAGCAATTATTTCTGCACTGGCTTAAAAGTTGAAGTTTAAAAAATTTCTATGGGGAAAAGGGAGGAGTCAGAAATGTTCGTTTTAGGGGCAAAAATGGGAATAATTTTTCCACTTTGGCTTTTTCAAAATCAAGTGTGAACTGGAGACCTGTCTGACCCGCAGCTGCTCCTGTCTCCCAGATGGTCTGCTAACAACTTTGGCCCAAGCAGGCCACAAATTGGACTAGCTGGCAAAAAACCCCTTGGGAGGCTTGTTCTGAAAGACTGAACAAAATCAGTACGTCCCCACAAAATGTTTCGATTTAAAGCAGTCAGCCTTTCTAATGTTTTGTTGGAAGATTTCAGGCAAACGCACTAGAAATTGGTCCAACAAATAACCACAAATCATCTTCAAGTGAACAATCTGGGATTAGAATGGGTTCTGTTGAAAGCAGGGTATGGCTGCAGATGCTCCGAGGCTGTTATTGACCCGGTACAGAAGCAGCAGCACAGGATTTGTAGCCTCCACGAGTTTTAGTGTAACATTGAGATGTGTCTGATGCTTTGATTTCTTTCACTTTGCTTTGAATTATGTATGATGAAAGGCACCTACTTTTCAGTGTGAGAGGGGAAAAAATCAGACAGAAGCAGCAAATGCCTATAATTGGGAATTAAATATCAATTCTGTAAAAACAGTGGTGCATAATCTTTGAATCCAAGAAATGGCAGTTTCGATAAAAAGATTACAGGTTTAATATACCAGTTAAGATGAGGAGAGTTGAATCAACAACAACCTTCTGATACTTTAAGAAGGGTTTTGATAACCCAGTGCTTTTTATCCAAATAGAAATCCAACTTGGCAGTCCTTCCCTCAGTCTGCATCATGCAGCTCGGCAGAGAGAGCTGCTGGAGCGCTGCCGCTGATTCTGGTCTTATCAGTGTATGACGTTATCGGTGTGGTAGGGATACAGAACATTACGTCATGCTGCAGTACAGCAATACGACTTTGTTTTCTCCCTTCGAATGCATTACGGAAAGTTTAGTGACGTACAAGACCAATGGTCGAAGTAGTCGAGTGCAAAAATCTCAGGAACACTTCACCATTGATAGCTTTACCTTGAGTTTTGGTGAAGTGTGAAATCACCGCGTCTCAAGCCGCGTAGCCCTTTCCACCATTAACTCGTAGAATCATGGATCCTGTTGAAAAAATGAGGCCGTTATCCTGCAGCCCCTCCTTGCGGAGTGCAGTAGGGCAGGAAAGTTAGAAACCCGATTAAATGAAGGCAGGAAGAGCTTGGCTTAGTGCATTCGTTCTGTCAGGCATTTGTGTGCTACCCAGCACTGGGACTTCGGTGAGATGATCGCTTTCATTTGTTTATAAACTGTTACAATATATGTTTAAACTGGTTACCTAGCAGTATCAGTTTTGTAATAAACAAGTGCAGTGTCGTTCCAGAGCCCGCAGTTCACTGGTAGGATTTAGTTATTGCAAGATTAGCAAAGGGAAACACAGACACCAATTGTCTGTTATGCAACTCGTCTGGATTTAAAAATATATGTGTATATCTGGAGCACACATTCCGCAATATATGTTTTCCAGATGTCAAATTTAAAAATCATTTTCTTCTTCTTACATTTTTCCACTTTAGCAATGTGGCTTAGTGGCTACTATTTCAGAAGATTGCTTCCTGTCATAGGACGTTTTGAGCCATTTGGGTTTAATGAAATTTGTAGGGACTCCTCTTTGGGAAAAATTATACACATTTGTACAAAATTTTCTGACATCATTTAAATAAATCTAAGTGCTTTGTTTAGGCAGACTTGACTCATTTTCATAACATGATCTGAAATGTTCAGTTTGATTGCTGTCTCATTTGCAGCAGTGAAAATCAGGAGAAATTCTTTGGAATCAGTGAAGTTACACAGATGCAAGCAAAGCAAAGTCAGGCTGAAACCATTTTTCAGTAGTTGCAACCTTTGATATAGAGAACTAACAGGGTGCTTCTAGGTATCCCTTCTTCATAAATAAATTTGAACTAATGTAAGTATACCTCTGAAGTCTAAAATTATTAATTTTGAGATATAGTTTTCATAAAAATATATTCCCTTTTTTCCTCTGGAGGGTGTTCTGTAAAAGGAGTGGATTATGCTTTGCAAACGTCAAATCTGGATCAGAAAGTTCTGCAGAAAAAGAAATCTGTAATCATTTATGAAAAAGTGGCCTTTCTGGCCAAAGCCAGTGTTTGTTGCACATGTTAATGGGCCTGTAATCCTTACTGTAGTGTTCATGGTGAAGATGAAACATAAAGAGAATGGCTGAAAATGGGCCAAATGTTGATTGTTTGATGTAGTCATGCACTACAGCAGCCAGTTTGCTGCTGGCCAGGAGACAGCACCTTCTGGGGAGCGCTCTGGCGGCACGGGCATCTCTGCTGCCCCTGCGTGAGAGGTGCATGGGAGATGTGGGTGGGAGAGGTGGGTGTGAGAGGTGGGTGTGAGAGGTGGATAGGAGAGGTGCATGGGAGATGTAGGCGGGAGAGGTGGGTGTCAGGGGTGGATGGGAGAGGATGCCTGCCAGCTCTCGGTGCCGAGGGAAACAGCTCCCCAGTGCTTTTTGAAGAGTTGCGGTGAATTTCTTAATGCAGCGCTGATTTGCTGCTTTTATTTCTCAACGCTGCATGCTATCTGAAGTGTAATAGAAGACGACGCTAATACGATAAGCTCTTTAATTTTCGCTGTGGTAAGCGACACCTGTTTCACTGGGACTCGTGCTAAGAGTCCCAGTGCTGGTTCAGGTCTGCTGAGAGGGGGAGGAGGCGGTCGTTGGAAGGGGAAGGAGGGGAGGAAGGTTTGGCATTCATGTAGGGCTTGTTTCCTTTGTTACTGGAAGCACTGAATTAATACACTAAGCCTGAGAGTCATTAAGATAAAGAACTAGCAGCTTTAATGAATATATCCAGCTAGGCTGGAGAGCTGCATGGAACTAATAAAACCAGCATGCTTTGTGCAAAACCTGGGATGGATTCGCTGGGAGATGTCTTAGCTTGGGTTATTCCAGGGTAGTATGCAGGAAAACAAAGTTTGCTTTTTCCAAACCTCATGTCTTACAGCTGTGACCTTCAGATTCTTTTCTGAGTGGAAAAGTGTGTGGGTCTGTGTGTGTACATGTGCAAGGGGTGAGGACAGAGTGCCATCCATGCACGGTTACTGAGGAGTCTTGTTCCTCCCCTAGCTGTTTCAAACAGTAAGAGAAGCCTGAGGTCTGGATTTTGGGGTAAAATACTGAGTGTTGTGATGTAAAACAAAGGTGAAAATGGAAAGAAAGTTGTGACATATGAAAATTCTACTAACAGAGGCTTGAAATGGTATGAATATGCACTTGGGACAAAACCAATTTACTACAGAAATGAGCATGTCCGGACAGACTGTGGAAGTAGGAACAGCTGAGAGAGATAGTGCTGACTAAGAGAAAAAGCTGGACCAGTTTTTCTGGCTCTGCATTATCTGGCTGTCAAAGAGGCAAGGCAGAACTGCACTGCTATTTGACTGACTTATTTGTGCTTATTCCACCCGACCCTTTTCCTGTAATGAGCTTGCCCGTGTCTGTCACCCACTGAGAGCACAGTCAAGGGGCCTGCAGTCACCTTTAGGCCTAAGCCTGGCTTGCCTTTCAAAACCTATGAATAAGAGGAGTTTTGTTTGGTTTGGTTTTTTTTTCTTGACTTCTTCCTTTTATGTGCATGCTGTGTGCAGAGCGTAATTCAAAGCCCATCAAAATCGATGTCAAATCTGCCACTGCTGGACAGACCTTTAGACTAAGGTAATTAATGACAAATATGTTCATAAACACCCATACTGCATGTTGAGCAGGCAGAAAAGTGGCTTTCTGAGAGTTTTATGGTAAGGATTAAGTGTGTAGTCTGGCAAGTACAAAATGTCCAGAGCCTGTGTTTGCATAAAGCCTGCAGTAGCTGTACAGCTCAGTAATTATCCGTCTGGTTGCCCTTATGTTACAAAACGAACACTGTTCAGTACGTAATAGATCTTCAGGCTGCAGTATAATTGTCTAATGGTCAATTGAGAGCAATATTAAAATTTGTGGTGCAGCATAGTGGGGGTTCCCTCTTCTCTGCTCATGTAAGAAATGAAATGAGAATTTATACTTCCTTCAAATGTCGTAATAATTATCTTCTACTTAACATACAGTACTGTCCAACTCATTCTTTTTCAGTGAAAAAGAAAAGAAATTGGCATAAACACGATACTGGACAGACGACAGAGGTCAAACCTGTACAGAACGGGAGCCAAGTCTTTATAAAGGAACTTCGAAGTCGTACTTTTCCAAGGTAGGTTGTTCAGCTGCGCACATGGACTGGGCTGTTGAGGTGAAGCGTATATAACCAGTTTCCTATAAAGCTGGTGAAGATGCCTGCTGAAAGCACTATGTAGTACAGAGTGGTGATGTTTAAATGAGAGCTGTTTTATTGCAGATGTCTCAGGCTCTTCCCTTGTTTATATTTGTGAAGCCTTATTAAAATCTACTCTTGACTGAGCCCAGTTCCTGTGGATTTCCACAGAAGCTGGTATCTGTGAAGAACAAGAACGTGCTTGGACCTGGCAACGTTTGTTTGCATAAGAAACTAACCAATTTACTGCATAGAGTTATCCAGTTCTCTGAAATACTAATGGTTTAGCTGAAGTCGTTCTACATCTTGAAGGGAAGAACAATGGCATCCTCAGTTGCAGCAGTGACAAAGGCTCTCTTATTTGGGGTAATGAATAGTGTAATTGTTAGGTGACATGTTCCGCACTTTATTAGGCTTCTTCACAGCCATTTGTAAGAGTGATGGTTTTCTTCTGGTTCTTTAATGTAGGCCTTAGCCAAATAAATCTTTAATTATTAATGACTAATTATTTTAGAAGAATCCTTGGAGACCGGTAGAGTGTACTTGGTAAACACAAAACTTCTTCCTTTTTAAAGTTAATTTCATTTTACATTTAATTTCAGATAATGTTCTTAGTCTGGTTAAGGAAAAAGCTGAAAATACCACTGCAAAGTGTTTGTAGCACTTACAAACGCGTTTCACTGAACTCTGGACCCAGTATTTTTACTTGCTTGGCTGTTTTTGTTTGAGCTTGTTAGATTTTTGTCTTTTTTGTCTTTTTGTCTTTGCCTTTTTATCTTTTTGTATACAGAGCAATTTGACAGGTTGCAAAGCTAATTTCTTAAAAAAGGATTAAGGCCTAGGCAGAATGATTTCAGTAACCTCAGGTGGCCTCTGAGATTGCACTCACATATGCAGTATCTCTGAGTCACTCCCAAACTGTAAAAAAAATATGGACCCCCATTTTTTTGTTTGTTTCCCATGTAAATATACACATTAAAATATCCTGCTACCAAAATAAGGTTTCTGAGAAAGGAGTGCCTGCAAGATTCAGGCCTCTGACACCTACAGTTGCACCATTTGTAAAATGAAGTCTTGTTGAGAAGTTTTCTTTTCGGAAGAAAATAAATGAAATCTGCAGATCCTGACAGAACAAAACCCAGCACTTGTCAGTCAGAATGTGATGAACTGAAAAATGGGGTCTCCGTTCAGAGACAGGAATTTCCTTGCTGATTCACAGTGCATGGCAGTAAATGATAACCCACGGTGAGCCCCTTAGTGAGCTCGGATCGAAAGGAACAGTGAAGAGAGCAAAACGGCAAAAAATATAATTCATGTCATTCCAGTCCTGAATGTTTAATATCAAAATAGCATTAGAAAGGTAATAGCAGTAGTAATAATAATTAAATTGGTGGTTCACGTGCTTCAGTGTAGGTGCCAGACTCTCCATTTTGGCACGATCATTACTAGATGCTCTGGTACTGATCTCTCTTTACGACTATGTATAAGTTTGTGTGGCATATATAGAAGCAAATCAGACTTGAAAAGTCACACAAGATATATATGGGCACTGTAAGTTAAGTGCATTGGTTTAGTGGTAAATCATGGTTTGATTCTTGCTCCTTAAAATCTCCAGCCTTGTTCTTTGTATGTTGCTGGCATACAGTACCACATGAATGAGAAATGCTCCTTTTAATTAATTATTGATTAAATTTGCCTCCTGATCAGCCATTGCTGATTCACTGTGGCTGATTGATAAACAGGTGGGTTTTCTACAGCTTATCCCTATTTTCCATCTTGTTCTGCGGAGTTCAAACCCTGCCGGGGCGGCCTGAGCAGGCCCAGGGTGAGGGGTTCCCGCTGTGTGATGGGGCCAAAGGAGGAGTCCCCTCAGCAAAGGGTGTGGGGGGGCTCTGCCGCAGGTCAGGCTTCATGAGGTGATGAAGGTGGTGAGGTCCAAGCATGTAGGCCACCATGGCGGCGCTCACAGCCTTGTCCCATTTCCCGCCGGTTTTTGTTGCGGGATGAAGTCGTGAGCTGTAGTTCAGAACGGCTGCAGGAGAGGGCAGTCATGTATCAGCCTTACCCCCTCAGGGCGGTAGAGCTTTTGGGGGTGAACACTCAAGGTTTTGCCGTTCTCCCTGTTGGCAGCTGAGGTCCCAGCCTGCCAGATGGTTGTTGGAGCCTGGCTGACAAACAGCACATGGTGGCAAGGCGCTTTTGGGACTGAAGATTGTTCATATACAGTCATGTTTCACTCCAAAGTGTTTTACTCTTGAATAGATCTAGAAATTGGACTGGAATTTCCCTTAAGAGTTCCTGGTGCAAGTAACTGGTCGTCTGATGAAGCTGCCTTTTCCTTTGACGCCCTCCCAGTGACTTGAAAATGACTTGCAGAGTATTTCCTGGACAATTTCTATGACTACTTAAAAATGATTTGCAAAGTATTTCCTGGACAATTTATTTGAGATTATGTAACGGTTCTAATCTTGCCTTCTTTAGAGTGAAACATTTAACACTAATTTCCTTAACATCGATCACTGGTAACTCGACAGATCCCTATAGGAAAACGGTTGTTCACCGTAAACTGTTATTTTAGAAGTTTCCAGTAGTTGGTGCATGAGGCTCGAGCGAATCAGTTCCAGGCGATTTCAGTGTGTCCTGCGTGCTGTGCAATAAATAGCTTTTTGGCTCTTGTCTTATGCACCTAAATTGAATGTAATTGCTTATTCATAGCTTTTTAATTTCAGTAGTGACATGCAGACTATGCCAAACTCCACGTGGAAGCACCTCACCATTCAACCTGTGTTTACTTTTTCAGTGCTGAAGATATAATTGTGAAAGTGCCGGGCAGCCAACTAACAACAGAGTATTTGGAAGAAAATGGCTTTGCAGAGCCCATCCTTGTCCCAAAGAAGGATGGCCTGGGTTTGTCTGTACCTGCACCCACCTTTTACGTCAGCGATGTTGAAAACTATGTTGGTGGGTATCAGGCAAGCAGGTGGCATTGTTCTGTTTGAAGCTCAGCTGCTTTTTAAAAATATATGTATTATCTGTATTAAAAAATGTACTACATATTGTAAAATGTTGTCTATGTTTTGAGCTATGCTGACTTCAGTATTTGTTATGCAGTGGTAGCTTGTAATTAACAATTAATTCACTCTTGTTTCTTGTACCAACTTGTGTATCTTACACTGAGCCTGAGCCAGACTGCACTGTGCTCCAGAGCACTGCGTTAAAAGAAACAGCCATAGTAGTATCAAGAAATTGTCTCTTCAGGCCAGGTCTTAATTGATTACTGCCATCTCGCTTTATATTGAAGAAATTACTAGACTGAGACTCCCACTCTGCAAAGGCAGTCAGTTTTTTAACACTGGTGTCAGTGAGGGCTGTTTTCATTGCTGCTGGTCACTTGGGTTCATTTTGGCATCTTCCTGTCTCTAACCTGAGAAGGGTGTTGTACTGCATCTTCTCACAGGTCATCACGTCACCCCGCCTTGGAAGACAGACCTTGGCCAGGAGCCATGGAAGTGCTCTGAAGTCGCTTGTCTTGTCTCCGCATCCTTCCTCCTTTCACATGTGTGATCTTGTCTCTCGTCCTCTCTCACTCTGTCTCTCCTCTGTGTTACTTTCTGTCCGATTCCCTCTCCTTCCAGTCTTCTGGCAAGGCATCGTGCTTTTGGAGCCGTGCCTCCAGCTCCAATGTACCTGTCTGCGTTTCGTGGTCCCTCTATCTCCTGACATATCCTGCTGACCACCCCCTCCTCCTGTGCTCTCCTTACCAGGCCCCTGGCCTGTTCCCCAGACTGAAGGGCGCTACCACCAGCCATTGCTGTTCCTGACTGGATCTCCTGCTTTTGTGGTGGCCATGCACAGTGTGATAGCTGTGAATAAAAGAATTCAAGACCCCAAATTTCATTGTTATCCCTTGATAACAATGTTATCCCATTGATTTTTCTTGCCCATCTGCTACTCTTAGCAAATTTTCTTGTCTGACTGAGGTGCTCCTCATGCATCTGGTGGCTTTCTCTCAGCCTACCAACAAAACCAGTAGTGAAAAGCTGGAGGGAAGAACCTGGGTGGTTTAATCTGGAGCTGGCACCAGATTTGAAAGCGAAGGGAACAAATAGGCGCTGGTCTAACCTCCATGGGGTTAGTTCACTTGAGCAGGATTTCCCAGGCAGGGATTTATCTCGCTGTTTTGTAGTTTAGTACATTGAACCTAGAATGTCTTTCAGAAACAATCTAAAGTAAGTAGCAGAGGACAAAACACCACAGCCGAGACTGCCAAATACATCATTACTGTTCTGGCATTTCAGGAAAAAACAAATTGATCTTTTTTCCTCTCCTAATGTGAAAAAAGCTGTGAATGAAAAATAGGACCAATTAAAATTGAAAGGAAGAAAGAGTGGAGAGATGCTTTTCTGGCAGAAAGCATAAGAGAGTGTGCTTAGAAATGGGCACTCTTTATAGAGCTCTCACTTTCTCCATGTGTTCTCTGATGTGCCCAGTGTAAAATTTCACTAATTGTTTAATACTGTTAATATTAACACTGGAGATTTGTATCTAACAAGGTCTGTCAGAGGAAGTCTGTAAGTACTGGCAGCTTATTCCCTGTATCCTAGTACAGAGGGGATGGATTTTTGATAGGTGCAATTTTGGGTAAAACAACAAAAAGTCCATTTTTTTCGTGGTACACCTGAAGTATCACGTTAAAAATGGAAATTTTCCTGCAAAACTCCTTCTCAATTTTAGATTTTGTAAGCAAAAAAATAAACAAAAGAGAACTTAGGATTCTGGAAAATCTGTTTGACAAGATATCCTATACGGTATTACTTTACAGCATGGCGGGTAGGGCTTACTCTGGATATACACAAATTTGCATGTGATTTTCACCAAGCAAATAAAATCCATAATGAAATTAATAGATTCAAAATAACATTAAGCCTTTAAAGATAAAAACTACAGAAATACTTATAAATGCAAAAGCACCGTTTTATGCATATACGTTTTATGTAGATACATGTCTTTTATACTTATGTGTCTATGTGCATACATACATAAACAACAGGGAAGATACAAAGGCTAAGAAGATCAGTAAAACAAAGGATGGAGATGTTTCTTGAAATGTTAACTCGCCCCCAAACACACAGAATGGGGGAAGTCAGGCTGCCCTTCAATCTCTCTTTTTCAATGAATTAATTTTTAGGGCCAGAGAGAAGCGTTGATGTCACTGATGTCACCAAGCAGAAAGACTGCAAGATGAAGCTGAAGGAATTTGTGGATTACTACTACAGTACAAACAGGAAAAGGGTCCTCAACGTCACCAACCTGGAGTTCTCGGACACGAGGTGAGGGTCCAGCCTGCCGCGCTGCACAGCGTCCAGGGTACACGGCGGGGTTTGAGCAGCCTCTGCCTTCTCTGCTGCTCCCCTCTTGAGGAAGTTCTGCTTCCACCTTGGGGTTGCAGAACAGAACATTTTGGTACCTCTCTGTTTAATTCTAACTCCAGGAGTATAGGTATACCTAATTTGGTGCAACTGTATACTAGAGAGTTAGAACTGGAACATAACTTGGTGCTCCAGAAGCAGACTCTCTGCCTTGTCCTGGTAGCGCATGATCATGTTCCGAGTATGATGCTTAGGTGCTCAGATACAGCTTGATAAATACCAGTAAGACCAAAGAAAGGACAGAGATGGCCACAGAGGTGCAATTACACTCTCTGTGGGTTTGTGGGAGAACATGGGCATGAGGGATCTTGTTTTTTAATATTCTGTGTTATTTTTCTGGTGAGACAGGAATACTGGTAGATGTAAGGCAATGACAGCCCTTCTTCCAGCTTAAGGCGATCTTGAAACATGGTGATCTCAGAGCATTCTTTTTTACAACGCATTGTACAGCAGTGAGGATCCTACTTGCAGAGCACCAGTTTGGGTGCATTATATACTGCTTACTGAAATCCTAAAGTAGCGGAAAAGAAGTAAATAAATGAGGTATGGCTCTAGGTATAGCATAACATGTCACTGGATGTCCTTGAATGACAGGAAGTTTGAAATTATTGTAATTTTGTAATCCTATAGCATGCGTTAGAGTTTTAGTTTCAGTGCTTTTGTGGGTTCACCTGTAATCTGTGTGGCAGAAGCTCAGAACTGGAGTGATGCTGACTTCTTGATGGAAAATTGCAGGGTGTGATGGGACAGATTAGCTTGGAATTTGAGGCTGAAGTGCTTTAGTGATGCAGCAAGCCAGAGGTAATGGTGTTGGCGACGTGAATATCGCCAGCCCTCCATGGAGGAAGGCTGCTATTCTCCTCATGTTTTATATTATACATTTTGTATATAGGATAATTAGCTGATGTAAGTGCCTAAGAGTTCAGGTTATTGCTTTGTGCTTTTTATAGCTGTATTCCTCACCTGTGCTTTCATTCTAGAAGTAGGCAGATGCATCTGTAATGTACAGAAATTCATGCAACCATGCAGATCATTCCTGTAGTCCTGGGTACTGCTGGAGGGGAAGCGTCAGAGAAGGAAAAGATTCCTTTACGTACGAATGCCGCACAGAAGATGATGAGTGGCAACATAAAAATAAGGAACGGTTGTTTTGGAAAGCATTCCGTTTTAGCAAGAAGACTTAAAGTAGCCTTAAAAAAGAAGGCTGATGAATAATTACAAGCTTATTTTTTAAAAAGCCATTACCTTTAGCCCTGTAGTTAGTGTTTTAGTAGAGCACACCCATTTCTGCAGAAAGCATCTCGTGTAATTACAGGCTTCAGAGATTACCAGTATCTTCTGTAGAGATTTTTTTAGCTTTCTGCCATTATCCCAGAATAACAGGAGGTCTTTTGTTCTGAAGGATTGCTGGAGCTGTCACTCATATGCTTCTAATTTAGACATTAACTAGCAAATATTTTATTTCTTAACATAGACAGTGACACTTTAATTGAATGCACTGCTCCATCTTTTCCTGCCATTTTAAAAGGAGCAATTGTTATCGGTTTTTTTTGCAGGAATGACACATGGGAGCATTTAATTTTACTTTGAAGTGCAGATACTCTTAACTGATGTGATATTTTAGAGTATCCAACAGTGGCCCTCCATCTCCTGCAAATATTAGTCCAAAATTTGGTTATTTAAATATAAACTTTAGCGCATTCTGGGATTAAACACTTTTAATACCTTTCTATCACACCACTCTGTTGTCTTTGGCTGTGATTCATAGTATATATTATATAATTACTATAAACGTAATATATAAACTAGAGAAGTAAATATAGGCAGTATGAATATATGCTCAATATAATATATTAATTTGTATAAATTTTATAAATAATTATTGTATGTGTAACATTTTAAATACATTCACATTATCAACCCAAATTTGACTTTTTCCTTCTTCTGAGCTTTTAATGTAATTTAGTCAGTCTAAATATAAAGATCACTGTGATGTTTAGCATCAGATCAAGACTTACTTAGTCCTTAACTATTAATGTTATTGTTATTAGCATTTTTAATACAAAGCTTGACTTGCATATTTGTAAGATTTGCTGGAGCATTGACGTAAGAGAGCACACATTTCACTTTCTCTTCTGAAGGGGGCTGGAAAAGTGGCTGTGATAACAGCGCTGTTGATAACTGAGCCTATATAGCAAGAGGCAGGGGCTGGAAAAACACTAACAGCTTATACTTGTTCATAAATACTGCTACTGAAAGAAGTAGAGGGATTGTTGCTAAGTCATCATACTTCAAAAGCCTTAAATCTCTCAGTTTTCCCAAATTTTCTGAACGAAGAGCAGTTCCACTGACACGTAGGGAGCTGCTGCAGATTGCCTTGCAAGTACTGGAGTCAGCCTCCACTTTTTGTTGTGGCAGGGTCCTTGTGCTCTTTTTCAAAAACCAGCATGTTTCTTTTCGATTCTCTCTGTAAAGGATGTCCAGCTTTGTAGAGCCTCCAGATATAGTTAAGAAGTTGTCCTGGGTGGAAAACTATTGGCCTGATGATGCTCTTCTGGCTAAACCAAAAGTTACCAAGTACTGCCTGATCTGCGTGAAGGACAGCTACACGGATTTCCACATAGATTCGGGAGGAGCTTCTGCATGGTACCATGTGCTGAAGGTGAGGGCTCAAGTTTTTGCAGTGTAGCTAGTAATGAACTCAATTTCATATGCAAAGATGAAAATCCTCTCTAAAGTTCAGGTCTGAGTTTTTATTTCCCCATGGTCCTGTTGTATCTGTAAGAAACGTGCAGAGCCTTAACTGCTCTGAGTGGGCACGCTCCCAGCTGTGCCAGGGCCTGTTAAGCAGGGAAACCACTTGGAGAGTGGAAGTTGTCTGTGTATGTTCACTGTATTAGGATTTTAATATTTGTTTAGTGCCTTCTGCAGATACATCACCTAAGACCTCAAAGATGCTACATCCTGCTTTTGCAGGGTGATGTGATCTGGCGCTGTGAACTTTCTGCAACATCAGTCTTGCAAATCTGAGCCAATACGGTCAGCTAGTGTTTTAATTATTTCAACCATTCTGTACAAAGCTGACGAGTAAATTTAACTTCAATAGCGTTAAAATATGTACTGCTGTGTATTTATTTACAGAAATATTTGTGTGTGTATGCATGAATCTGTGTCAGTGCAGCATTGCTTGGTTTGGCTGCTTATTGCTAATTTTATATTTTCTAATTCAGGGAGAAAAAATATTTTATCTCATCAAACCAGCCTCTGCAAATATTTCTCTGTATGAACGCTGGCAATCGGCAGCAAACCACAGTGAGATGTTTTTTGCAGACCAAGTAGATAAATGTTACAAATGCACAGTTAAACAAGGACAGACACTCTTCATTCCATCAGGTGAGTGGGCTGTTACAGGTGAGGTTTCCTGTTCGTTTTAGAGCTGCTGAAGTAGCTTGTCCAAAATGCTAGAGGGATGTGATTTCACCACTTTCTCTGACAAAGTATGAAGTCTAATTCTCAGCAGAAGTCTAATTTCACATGTTTACCAAAAAACCAACCAAACAGGACTTTTACTGTTTTCTCTCAATATTTTAGCAGCCTTTTAAAAATACAGCTAGTAGGTAGCTTGTTCCACTCTTGGTATGGCTGGGTTGCAGAAACTCACGAGTCCTTTCTCTGTATCCAACCATGTCATTGGTACTTTTTGCCACAGTATCTAGCAGAGAACTCACATTGGATCACTTGCTGAGTGTGACACTCCACAAACTCCTTTCCACGGTCATTGATTCCCAGTGACACTGAGGAGCCTGCATGGTGTGTGTTTATGGATTCGCAGGAGGCTGAAGACCTGGGTGTCACAGATTTTTATGGGTTATGTGAGAGGATGGGGCTTTCACTGCAGGCTAGGGATGGTGGATTTGGTTTTTCTCAGTTGCTGGGAGGATCTTCATAAGGACAGGAAGCTGATCAGCAGATAGTGCAGAGTTTTAAGTGAAGTCAGTTCTACTCCACCCCTGTCCCTCACCTTCCTCTTGCCACGAAAAATTATTTCCTCATTTGCATTGCTGTTCCCAGCACTCCATATTGCCTATTGAAACTGTAATCTCTTTGGGACAGAGATTTTCTCTCCCTCTCTGTGCCTTTAAATGACACCCACTCAATTCATAATCTGAGTTAAGGCTTCCAGGTGGTGTCAGTAAGCAGCAGCACTGGTACTTGTGTTTTGGAGGCAGCATCCAGTAGTGCCATTATTCTGTGTGAATATATTCTTGCACAGAATGTTTACACACTTGAATTTTACTTTGACTGTAAGAAGTGGGAAATAGATACTTCTCTCATGACCATGTGTGGAACAGATGGTGGAATAAACACCAAGCAATTTATAGACATTCACTAATTTAAGTAGATTTTTGTAGGAAAATAAATGTTTGGAAAACACCTGTTCCTGACACTACAATAGAGTCAGTGTCAGGAGCTGTCACAAATTTTTATGGCAATGTGAAAGCAGCTGCCCCTGTGTAGCTGCTGCTGCTTTTCACAGTACCAAGAAAGTAACGTCAGTGTGAGCAGCGTGTCCCTGTCTCTGTCTGCCACCACTGAAGGTGGTCCTGGGACTGGGAGTCAAAGATGTGCAACACCTTCCTGGGCTGCGCCTTTATCGTGCAAAACAAACAAGGGGCCAGGTGCAACTTTGTGGTTCTGGTGCTGACTTGGACTGAAGAGCTTTATTTATATCTAGGAAGTAGGTTGCTAGGTGAAATATAAACATCATGTTGTGAATAAGGTCTTTGTTACCGTGATTCCAGTTTTTATCCTTGGGACTCTTCTCTTTCTCTTTTAGGTTGGATTTATGCAACTCTAACACCTGTAGACTGCCTGGCCTTTGCAGGACATTTTCTACATAGTCTAAGTGTTGAAATGCAGATGAGGTAATCTGTTTTTAAAATAATAAAATTAGGTAGAGATTCAATTTTTAATACATTTGCCATCTTCTCTCCTATTGATTAGTCTGGCTTTGCATTAGCTCTATTGGGCTATGTTGGAAAGTGTACCCACGCTTGTCCCCTTTGACCACGCTCTCCCATGCTGAGTTATTCCAAGCTTGTCTTTACACCTAGCGCATGGAAGGGTATGTGAGGTGCTTAGATTGAGGTGGCCAAGTCCTGAAGGAAGAACTGTTAAAAACTGTCAGGAGTTTTTCCTGAGAACATGCCATTTGCCCTCTGGATAAGCCCCCACCTGCTCAGCTGGGCTCTTTGCCCACTGTAAGACAATACAAGTAGTTCTTTACTGATGCTGGACAAATAATGCAATAAAACTATCTTACATCTGTATCACAGTTTCTTTCTAGTGCTATTTTTATATTTTGCTTGTGGTCTGATGCCAGAATACTTGGTAGCAGCAGAAAGAACTTGAAGCACTGCAAAATGAACCTTGGGCGTTTATGAGCAGCGACATACTTGTGACCTGCTGTGCTTTATGTTCATGTGGCTTTGTATTGCAGGGCATATGAAGTAGAAAGACGATTGAAAATTGTCAGTCTGACACAGTTCCCAAACTTCGAAACTGCATGTTGGTATATGGGAAGGCATCTACTAGAGACATTCAAAGGTAAAACTGCATTTCTTTGCCTGCCTTAATTGCTTAGCTTTGGGGCCTGAAAATAGTTACTCCTAATTTCTGCTGCTGTGCCACAAAGAAGATGAACAGGTGGCCAAAATCAGTCTTGTTAGTATTTGAAAACTGCTTTAACATACCAGCGGAACATGCTGGTCTGGTCCAGCTCTCCCCTTAATATCCTGCCATCTCTCTCTAGGAAGGACCTTAACTGTCCTTCTTACCTCCACCTAAGGGAAGGTTTCATCTTCTTTATAAAATGCATTTAAGGTGCCACAGAGGTAAATAATGTAACTTTTTTTTAGTGTTTAGTTGCCTGCGAAGTCTGGATTCATTCCCTGTTTTAGCCTAGTGAGCTACATGCTCTGTTGGTCCAAGGCATAGAGCAGCACTTCCTTCTCCCATCGTTCTGCTGACCTTGGTCAAAGTACATGGACACGGGGCCACAGCAACATCAGAGAAGTGGCCAGCAGGAACACTGAGAATTAAAGCAAAGTTTTCTGTGAAATTCAAGATCTTCCCAATCAGATTCCTTCAGAATTGATCCAAACATCCATGTGTGGATGATCTTTACAGATTTGGGCTCACTTTGCTCTTTGTCTCTATAGCTCTCTCATTACAGAACGTGTATAGAGACACTCGGCAGATCCTTTCATAACAAAAAAAAGTGTTTAATTAATAAGCAAGGTGTGGGGTCCCATCGAGTGTCACCTGGAAAAGGGGCCCTTGAGACAGACTGTGAACAGGGGGAAAAGTTTAGGCAAGGTTGTACTCATGCAGCAGTGAAATGCTTTGCCCAATAGAACCTTTGTTTCCACATATTTGTACTTGCTTTTTCAATCAGAATAAAAGAACACCTAATGGTGCCTTTTTATTCCCACAGTCTAGGATGTATGAACATGGAAGCTAGCTTGACTATGGGACCAAGAGAGGAAGCAGAAGGAGTGCCAGTGTAGCCATAACTTACAGGAGCACAGTGTAGGAAGGGTTTACTTCCTACGGGAAGTAGGTGTATTTACTCCTACTCCTTATTACCATCAAGTTATAATAGGGATTCATTTGCGGTGACCAGCTTTCAAAGAGTTAACTTTCACAGTTAAACTTTTTCAAATTAAAGACTTTATGTAAAACAACTTTAGCTGTCAGTGTTTGAATGGCATTGCTTTTTTTTCCTCTACTTAGGTTTGCACAAAGCTGGGCAACAACCTCCTGCTCATTTACTCCAAGGAGCAAAAATTCTCAATGGTGCTTTCAGGTCATGGACTAAAAAACAGGTAGGAGAAGCAGCCTGTTTTAATACTGTGTGTTCCTCAGTTTTGTCAGTCACTGGAACAGACAACAAATGCTAGAACAAGTATCTCCATAGCAAACCAGCTAATTCTAAAATCCCAAAGAGAAGTGACTGGGAGAACAGAGAAGGAGGACGATAGCTGAGATTTCCTGTTGCCACATGAGGAGTCAGCAGAAAAAAAGATATCACCAGAGTTTTTAAAAAGTCAGTTCTGCACATGGCCAAAAGGATACTGAAGGAATATTCTCCCTGACTTGGAGCATTTTCATGTGCCAAAGCAATTAAGCAGAGGTTGTATATGTGAGCAAGGCCCAGAACACCTGCATTTTTGTGTGCACAAGGTGCCCAGTTCCTGCAAATCAACATGTTAATTGAGCCAGGAAATATATATTGGTTGGAGAGAAGGCTTAAAGGGATTTGCAGTCTGAATTTCCTGCTGCAGTCATTTCAGAAGTGTTATTCTTGCGTGCATTGCTCCTAAAGTTTTGGGGAATTAGCTGCAGGACACGGGCCATCCAGTCATAAAACGTGAACAGGGGAACGAGCAGCTTTAGGGTTTTCAGGATGAGGGGTGGGAAGGGATGAGCAGCTGAGCACCCAGTTAGGTCAGCTGGGTGGCTGTCCCAGATTTAAATGCAGTCAGGAGCTTGGCTACTCCCTACTGCAAAAGGACAGTGCTTGAGCCTGAATTCGGAATTGCTCCCTGGTTTCCTGGAGGGCTGACTGGTGTGGAAGCTCTTTTCTCTGTGTCAAACAGTTTATTTTTCCACTTGCCATGCAGATGAGAAGTAGCGAGTCAAAGGAAGTCAGACTGTGTGGGCATTTAGATAAAGTTGAACTTTGGATATTATAATATGACATGGGCGTGCAAATGTTAGTTCTGTGAGGGAGATCCCAAATATAACTGTTACCCTCACTGAAGACACCAGCCTAAGACAGTCCCACCGGAAAGGAATTTCACACAGAATCTCATATAAGGGGGTGAGCAAAATGATGTTACATTTGTGAAAAAGCAATAATATCTGAAAACCAATATTGACTTTGTTGTTCTCTCAGGTCAACTATTTACAATAACATCCAGAAGGGGGAAAAAGTACATTGTTTCCTTATTTGGACTACTGATGCAGTCAGTACTGATTTCAATACACAGGAAAAATACGGACGTGTCACTTAATGACTTTGTAAAATATTTTTGCAAAACCACATGCACAGAAACAGGAGTCTGGCTTTGTTCTGTTTTAGGCTTTAGCAGAGCATGAAGATGAACTACCAGAGAACTTCAAACCAGCACAACTCATCAAGGACCTTGCCAAAGAAATAAGATTAAGTGAGGTTTGTGCTCTTTTCATAATATTAACTTCTTTTAATAGTCTAGGCTATAAAGTGGATGAATTGAAATAAATGAATCTTTTTTTCCTACTCTCTTCATTAAGAGAGTTCATGTGAGGTTCTGTCAGGACTCTTTGTCTGTGGCTGACTCGCCCCATATTCTGGGCTCCTGTTTGCTTTCTCCTGGGCTTCGCGCGGTGTCTGCCTGTCCTACCTCCTTTCTCCTCTGCCTTCTTGTAGCTGGACTGGCCACAAGCCCCTCTCCATCCCTATTTTCTCTCCCACCTTAGATACTCCCTACCCAAAAATACGACACAACTCCAAGAACACTGTTGCTGTGCCCGTGCTCATGTTCCCTGTTTAGTATCTCCTTTTTCTTACGTTCATCAGTCTTGTCCGTGGCATTGTCTGAGCGTGGGACTATTATTCTGTTCATTGTCACATTAGGAAGCCTTGCTCTTGGCTGGCTTCTAGGCAGAGTTACTATAGCAAATGTGATAATAATTATAACAGCCCTCCCCCCCAAAAAAAAGCAAAACAAAAAGAGACCCCCAAAAATGAGATTGCTTGGAAGTGTCATCCATTAAGTCTGGTGTCACGTTCCACTTAGTGGAGATGTGTGACAGTGCAAGGTGACAAGAGCCAGTTCAGTTGTTTCAAGAAGGCATTGCGTTACATTCCACTCCTTTCCTAACTATATCCTAATACCTCAAAATTGAAATCCATCTTGTCCTTTGATCCTCTTTGATGTAGTATATAAGTTGTAGTATATAAGATTGTCAGAATGGCAAGTTAAGCAGAAAATAATTTTGTTTTAATTAGTCAGACAGTGTTAGTTTTAATTGGGCAGCTATTTTACTTTTCTTTTTCCTGAGGGTATGAAACATGATTCTGCTACATTTATTACATCTGAATTAAATGGCAATGGTTTGTGCTCAAGCTGATTAGCATTTTAAACAAAAGACCATTCATTTTATACATTTATTTGTGTGGGCAGTCCATTTACAGTCCTACCTGATGATGTAACCTGGGGAGAGCCACATTCCTTCCGAAGCCACTGGAGTTTCTCCAGGCCAAACTTGTGCTTGAGCGATGCTGGGGTGGGAATCAGTGGTGAGCAGAGTGTTGCTGTGGTGTGCAATGTGGGCTTCATTCCCTGCCCAGCCAGACCTGTCAGTGCAGTTGCTTGTTTATGGAAGGGGGGGATCTCTGGGGTTCATTTCCCCAAGGAAGGGAGGGTGCAGGGGAATATCTAACGTAAGACAGGTGGGTCTGAATGCCTTCTCATTTTGTGCTGAACTACAGAATGCTTCGAAAGCCAGCAAAGCAGACACAAGTGCCACCACAAATGCTGAGGAGATCTGTCCCGTGGAGAAGGAGGAGCCACCATCACCCGTCCAAGTGACGCCTCCGCCCCCGCCTGTAGAAAAGCTCCCTAAAAAAAAGACTCCCAAAACTGTGAAAACCCCCAAACAACTGAAGCCATCCAAACCTCCCAAACCTCCCAAGCCACCCAAACCCCCTAAGCCTCCCAAAACACCAAAAGTTAAGGGAGAAGGCAAAAAGAAAGGAAAGAAGGTAAAAGAGAGTCCACCGCCAGCCATCCCGAATCTCGACTTGCTGGAGGCACACACAAAGGAGGCTCTGACAAAGATCGAGACGCCAAAGAAGGGGAAGGTGGGTCGCAGTTTAACCTCTCCCTGTTCTCTCGCCATAATAGGGATAAAATCACTCCTTAGGTCTCATTAAAAAATATTTGAAGCAACACAGTGTGAAACCCTGTCACCACTGAAGTAGCTGAAAGTTTTGTAGCTGCAAGCTTACCGCCCTCTTTTTACCTGTTTGATTTGGTTTGCCTGCTTGATTATTCATTTGATACGGAGCCCCCAGGAAACATGTTGATTCAAGCCAAGTCTGGCAAACCACTGCCAGTTCTGAGGCGATGAAAATTAAAAGACTTTTTAAGTGGCTTTTTTTTTCTCCTTAAACTATTACATTCTTATTTCAAGTGCTATTAGCAGTCTTGTGTGTATTTCCATAATCAGTTACTGAAGATGAAAGAACTTGTTTCTAAAGCATCTTATTTGCATGAGATTTTGCTTTAGAATGAGTGAATGAAGGTAGAACAATAGTTTGCTTCCATTTTTGCCCATGTAGGACAAGTTGCATTTCGATGTCCTTTAATTTGCCATGAATTTTGCTGCTGTCTTCAGTAGGGACCAGGATTTCACTGAGGCACTGACAGAGCAATGTATCGTACACTGCTTGTTAAGAAGTATTCATAAGTCTTTTCTAAAATGCTTTCAAATTTCCTAGTAGTTTGTATCCAGTTTGTGAAACCTGTCCTCAGAGCAGTAGGCAGGGAGATGAGTATGTTTTTACATACATACAAGTAATCTTGCATGTTGGCATATCAAGGAGAAATGCAGCTAGCCTTCTGCATGCTCTGAAGCAGCAATATATGATTGAGTCTCACATTTGGGTTCAGAAAGAATGAACCAGAAGAAAAGTTCTCAAAAATATATCACCTTATATTCCAGATAAAAAATGTCTTTCTGTAGCACTCCATCCTCGTTAAACCACATGCTGACTTTTTCCCCAGGCTGCAAAGAATGTTTTAAGTGCTCCCAATAAGGAAGCTGCTAGTAAGCAGAATGAGGTGGAGAAATTTGAAGTTCGAGAGCAGAATAAAAGCAAAACAGAAGCCAAATGGAAGTACAAGGTAATGTCTTCTGTTAAATTCTGCTGCTGATTCTGCCACATGGTGATAAGTCCAGGGTGGTTCATAGATCTATCTAAGCAGAGAGTGTGAGGCACCATCTTTCAGTTCCCAAAGAAAATGTTTTGAGCAGAAGATAATCAAGTAACCATTGATAAAAGAGGGAAGGTTAATAGTAAGGTTCTTCAGTGCTGATCTCTTTTGTGATTCTTACTTTAACACAGTAATACTACTTTTAAGTCTGGAGTAGTTCCAAAGAAATCAATAACTAATGATGGCATAAAAGTAGAGTTAATGAAATCTGAATTATGCCATATGAATTAAACGCTTGCCTTCCTGGAGGGCTAATGTAGGGTGAGTAAAATTCATTCATAGAATAATACAATTATTTCTGCAGGTACCATTTAAAACAAGGTGACACTAGGTTTTCTCACAGGAATAGCTGTCTGAACTTCGCTGCTTTTGAACTTCTAATGACAAAGGTGCAAACAAAGCAAAAGTACATGCTTTTTCACGTGGGGAAACTACTGAGAACCATGAACCATGAACGTGAGAGACATCTAAATTTTTTGTGTGAAAAACAGTCACGGTTAATGTCACTAGATCAATATGTACCAATTCATTCCACAGCCAGTACAGCTTAGGAGATTATTAAGGCGATGCTTAAAATAATCAAAGGCTTCCATTGCACTGAATGACTTTGATATTAAATTATCAAGTTCATAATTCAAGCTCTTCTGAAGGTGTGAAAGAAGCAAGTGGAGCCTGGGAATAAAATGCTGTCATATTGGTGAGGTTACAGGCGCTGTGCTGGATCCTGTCCTTAGCCACACAGGCACGATGCTGGTGAGCAGCCTCCTGAGCCTGTGCTCCGATTCACAAAATGCGTGGTTAGGATTGTACCTCAGACTGCACCAATTTCAGACAGCAGTATTTAAATTTGGCATTGAGTTTGTGGCGGGCACTGCTTAAACTGGTGCTGAAGTGCTTCTTGAATGGGGACAAGTTCCTGAATAAAAACCCCTGCTAGTCTGTGGAAGAGTATAATCTATTACTTACCACATTTGGGAGAACATTTCTCTGCATATAGCTCAATGGATTCTCTGAGGTTATCTAGGAATCTGAGATACCAACAACTCATTTAACTGATTTTTTTGTTTTGGTTTTGCTCTTTTGCCTTTCAGAACAGTAAACCTGATTCACTTCTAAAAATGGAGGAGGAACACAAATCAGAAAAGACGCCTTTATCGGGAAATAAGGACAACAAATTTACATTTTCCTTCTCTAATAAGAAGTTGCTTGGGTAAGTAAAAAGTATGACAATACACATCAACTAAAAAGCAGATTAAAAAGTCATTCTTTATGGGTTTTTTCATACAGAAGTGTGAAAATCTGTCTCTCTGGTCAATGTAGAAAATACACAAAAATGTCTTAGCTCTAGAACTTGATTTTACCTAGAACCCAGCTGAATTAGCCATTACAGCAAAGACCTACCTTTGGGGCTGGGAGTTTGAGAATAGTGTCTTCAGTAATCAGGCAGTGTCTCCTGTTTTGGCACTTCAGGTTCTTACTAGTTGAGTTATATTAAGTGGTTTTTGGGCAGATCCTATTCAGGGCACATTTTTAAGAATCTGTTAAGAGAACTCTGCCTACCAAAATTCCATGCTGTGTGTGCATTACGCCTCTCAAGATATACTTTGAGACAACTTTAAATAATACCATGCTTATCTGAAGCCAGCTAAGGCTACTCTGATTGGCATTATATTTTGAGATACAAATTGTAGGTTCAGAGATGTGTTTGTAAAATTATTTGAATTGTTGTGGCATCTCTAAAAGTACTCAAGTTGACTGAGATTTCTCCATAAAGATACTCATTGACTTCCTCCCTGCAATTTTCAAAATATTGTCCAGTCAGAGTGTTGTTACTGATTTGCAATGTATTTTTTTTTCAGTTCAAAGGGAGTCAAAACCCAGCTCAATACTACTGTGTTTGGGTCACTGCAGAATTTTAAAGAAGATAAAGCAAAACCTGTACGAGATGAATATGAATATGTGTCAGATGATGGTGAACTAAAAATCGATGAGTTTCCAATCAGAAGGAAGAAAAACACTACAAAAAGAGAACTGCCCTGTAAGAATATTTCCTGTTTTGTCTGTATCTGCACAACAAAGTCTTAGGTGTTTATTGTCCAACAGTAGTCTTCAAAATCTATGTGATTTATAATAAAGCCAACTCTTAACTGTCAGTCAGATATACGTGCATTTGAATTGCTTTAGAATCTATGGCTTATGAGTGCTATTTTTGGAAGGGAAAAGAACATGACTTTGTTTTTCTTTTTCTATTATATTCAGTTTTATCAGATAAAAAAGACACTCTGCAGCACACTCCTGTTAAGAAGCCAAAGGTGGAGTCGGTATCATACAAGGTATGGATATTATGTACCTATCAGGAGCAAGCACCCATTGTAGGACTCTAACCATATGTGGAGCAGTATGGCAGTGACAGTAGCAAACCCTTCATACGGGCTGTGGTCATGTCTGCTCCTCCTTTCTGCACTCACAGCCTGCCCAGAGAAGGCAGCGTTTGGACACTGCAAAGACTAAGCATAATTTGTAGCTGTGGTTTGAGCTGCTTGTTTGTACTTAAGCCTGATGGGGAGTGTGCGTGGGGACCGTGATGGTTGTACAACTCAAGAACAGGAGCGAGCCGTAAGAAGGAATGGGAAGGATCAGAAGGAGTTTTCTGTTGTACATGGCTTGACGTTGCATCGCTGACAGGCACGGGGGTCCGTCCTAAGCTCTGCTCCCAACTTATGTCTGTTCTCCCATTTCCATGGCCTTTGAATGCTGGTTGTTAATTGTCCATGTTTGTGTTTGGCAGGTGAAACTCAGAGCAATCCCAATACAATTGAACTCAAGGCCAGGTTGGATGGGGCTTTGAGCAGCCTGGGCTGGTGGGAGATGTTCCTGCCCATGGCAGGGGTTGGACTGGGGGAGCTTAAGGTCCCTTCCAACCCAAACCATGCTGTGATTTTGTGATTCTACATCATTTGGCATTTTGTATTATTAGAAACCCTTAATACCTCTTATTAGCAATTAAAGGTTTTGCTTGCTATCACTTAGCAGAGTCTTCCTCTTCCCATCAGGGGCTTGCATCTGGCCTGCCCTTGCCTCTGCGTGATACCCAAGCACGTCTCTCACGTGAGGCAGTGTCAGGGTGCCTGTTGACAGCTTACCTTCATGGGCTGAACAGCACAGGTGCATGTTTGCTCTTATTTGTGTTAGCATTGAAGCTCAATGCTGGAAATTAAATGACGTAATTAAAATTGAATGTTTTCCCCAACTGTTAATACAAATTTCTATTATAATGTCTCAATCAGTCAGAGAAAGCTAAATAGATTGTTAATGCAGAACTGTAGGTGGCTGAAATGTTTGGCCCAAAGAGCTAAGGAATATCTTTCAATCTGTTTTGGCTCAGGATGACTAAAGAGCAAGTGCAGATCTCCTGCATGGTAGTTGATGTCTGGAGACCGGTGCACTGGGAACAGAAAAAAACATGCTGGTATCATACTGCGCAGAAGCTTAAGGAGGAAGGCCAGTTCCTGGAGAGAACAGTGACTGGCAGTCTGAGCAATAATGACTGGGGCTTGAGAGGTTTTTTCAGGAATGGGGAAAATAGGTATTCTGTTATACTCTGGACTACAGTGTGTAGAGATACCAGCCGCAGAAAGACAGATGCAGGTAGCTTCCTTCAGTGGCCTCAGATGTCACTGTTTATATGTGTCTGTCCCATTTCTCTGTCACATCTTGTTATCCTGCAGTAGGGATGGCAAAAGTGGGTCTGTCACTGTGTCTGAATTACATTAATAGTCTTGCAAGGTACAGATCTGTGCCCCGATGCATATCTGGGCTGACAGAGAGGCCACACGTTCGCTTCTTCTGCCACATGGGTCATGGTCTTAAGGGCAGAGCAGGGGTTGAGAAGGCAACACAGCATTTGGACACACCACTGTTACAGCGGTTTGATCCCATGTGCAGGATCAGATCTCAAAGCCGGTTCTCCAAAGTTGGAAGGGGAAAGGAAAACCTACCAGGCTGCAAAGAAACTGATTTTTACTGTGTAGCTGGTTTTGTTTTTCTTTTTTTTCTTTTTCCTTTATTGCAAGCAAATGACAAATGCTAGCCCTGAGTCTTTGGGGGAGCAGCAGGCAGCAAAAATTACTGTGTTGTTCTTCTTGACTGATTTAGTGAGTTTCTGTTTTTTTGAGCCATTTCCTTGTATTTGCAGAGTGATGACTCGTCAGATGAAGATTTGCTTCACATTGACACAGAGGCGAAGCCGGGGCGCAATTCCAAAGTAAAGAAA
>NW_010209606.1:0-12596 GCF_000695765.1 Mesitornis unicolor | reverse complement strand
GAGGTCAGCAGGAGTCCTTGATCTTTTGCAGGCAAGCAAGGAAGTAGGGGGTTTAGAGTACAACACCAACAGGTGAGCACCAAGGGATGTTTTTTCCTCTTAGCCGTAAACAAAAATCACTCTTTTGTGGTTGTGTGTGTGTGAGCGAGAGAATGAATTTTGGAGCTCACTAACTGCTTTTTCTCCAGTAAGCAAATTCTTCCTTTATCCTGTGATCTGGAGGGAGAAGTGGAAAAGTGCGTGGGAAAGATTTTGGTGGTATAATTTAAACAAATAGCGGCATTTCACATCTGTAAATGCTGAACATTTTAGCAATAATACTATAATAGATGAATCATTCAAAAGGAAGAGCAAGCTCACTGAATGCAGCTTGAGGGCATGAATAATGTTTTTTAATGTAGTAATAATGTAATAAAGAAATCTAAGTGGCCAGCATTCCTTACATAAGGCATTGTAAAGTGCTATGCAGTTCCCCAAATACTGAATGTTTGAAAGAAGAAAATAGGAAACTTTCTACCCTTCTGCACACCTCTGGTCATCATCCTTCTGCCCACCAAGCCCTGGAAAAAACCGAACTCTTTCACTGGTACTTCTGTACCTAAAATGGAAGTGCTTGCCTGGGCTTGGTTCAAGTTTCATATGTGACCATTGTAGGTGGACATTGAAGTTGACACTGGATGTTTTGGAACATGGTCAATAAGGCACAGCACTAGATCTTTTAGTAATCCAAACAATGAGCAGTGAAAAGAAATGCACAATTGGAAAATACGGTTCCCAGACTCAAATGCTCCAGTTCAGGACTGTCTCAAAACAAATGTGTGGGTTCATCAGCTCTACTCCTTACAGGCCAAGTCTAATCTTAAACAACTGATGCAGCAATTAGTTAATAGAAGCACACGTGTTATTTCAAAAGAAGCTAGTGGGAATCTTCACATATTAAATGTCTTGCTTAACTCAAACCTTAGGAACAAATCCCCAGGAAGGGGTTTTGGGAATGTCAACTGAGTTTGTGGTTTCCACGCACAGAGTGGCACTGCAGACATGAACTGCTATGTCTCATGGCCTGTGCTCCCAGGTAGTCTGCTCGTTACGTAGATCTTTGCTGCTGCAGTCATAACTGAGTGATTTGTCCCTGTCTGTAGACAACCAGAGGTTTCCCCTGAGTACTCTCCACTGCTCCACAAGGACAGCAGCCTTGGTACTTTTGGAAGTTGTGGGCTCTTGGTAAATTGCTGGCACAAGTTTCTAGCCTTCTTAATTGAAGTTTAGTATAGAGTAAGAAAATTTGTCAACCGTTGTTGAATTAAAAGAAATCTGCCCTGGCCACATTTGCAGTCCTAACCATTCCATGCATACCAGGGTTTGCTGCCTGCTTACGATGTGCAGGAGTGCAGGGGTAAGCAGAAAAAACAGGTTTAAGAAACAGTCCTCACAGATTCTCTTCGTTGCTTGGGAGGTGTCTTCTGCTGCCTGCAGTGGGTCAAAGCTGCTGCTCGGTAATGGAGCAGGACCTAGGCCTTTCAGTTTTCCTGCCTTCAGCCTGGGCTCTGTACCCAGTGTATTTGTAGGCTTTGTGGTTTCTGGAGTCACAGTCACAAATGCAGTCACATAACTAAACCCTGCATGAATCACTGCAGTGTGTGTGGTAGCTTGGTGGGAATGTGTCGTATCAGTTTTGGCTCCTGTATAAACAGTTAGGCTTTGGCAGTGTGTGTTGCAGCTTGATTGAAAAAAAGCTCATGATAAATGAAATTACTGTGTTTCATTTCATAATTATGCTGGGCTTTTTAAATGGCCATTACATGCCTTTTTTTAAAAAAAGGAAGAAACATGATACGCAAACACACTGTGTTGCAACATAATGCCAGTGTGGTCATGTCTGACTCCCAGGATTTTCCCTATTGTAAGGCAGATAAAAGGTAGGCATCTGTATGTATTTATATACATTTACATATAAACATGTATGCATGTTCTGGATGCTCCACATAGCAGTAGTGCAGGTGGGTCTGTGTGGAGTCTCCCTTGCTCACACAGTGCTCTGTGCAGATGAGAGCCAGCTCTCAACTGGGAAGCTTGGAGCCCTGTCAGACCAGCGCTGGAGCTGCTGACCCCAGCAGTGACTTTGGAAGCAGTTCAGGGCTTTTGGGGATATCGACCTTCTGTGATTTGCAGGAAACTTCATTCTAGGACTGTCATTTGCAGCTGACCAAACCACATGCCCTGATGGCATTGCCTAGATTGCTCTGGAGAGCTGCATCTCCCATACTTGTGTCGATGGTAGAGAGAGGACGGAGGTCCTGCAGAAAGGGTGCTGTGAATGTGGGAACAGTCTGAAAGAACTGAAAATGAATATGGAGAAAAGCTTGGAGGGAATAGTAGTCATGTGAACTTGGACTCGGCAAAATTATTTGTTGTTTCCAGGTCTGATTCTGTTTTGTACAACCATAACTTCTCCAAAATATTGATAAGTCATCACTGACTTGGCTCCACTTTGTGGTTTATTTGCATTTGGCCACAGGTAGGGTCAGGGGAAATGCAGAAATGACAGGGAAATACTATCACAGAGAGAGGATGGTGATTTATTGTCTTCCCCTTCCATGCACAACTGGTTTTCAGTAGTTCTTATTTGAAGTATTCCAGAGTAATGGCAGTTGGAAGGGACCTCGGGAAGTCACCCAGCGCAGCCGCCTGCTCACAGCACAGCCAGCTGCAAAGTTTGACCTGCTTGTTCAGGGCATTGCCCTGGTGAGTTTTAAATATCTTCAGCGATGGGGTTCTGGAGCCCCTCTCTGTGAGCTGCTCAGCCACCCTCAGCAGGGACCTTTTCTTCTTGTGTCGGGTTGGGATTTCCCCTGCTGCAGCTTGCGACCACTGCCTTTCATCCTGTTGCTGTGCACCACCAAGAAGGGGCTGGCTCTGTCTTCTCTGTAACTCCATGAGATAGTTCTTGTTTCAAGTTGCTTCTTATTTGCATCTAGAAAATGCTCGGTGGTTCCTCTGATTTTCTTTTGCCCTTATCTATTTTTCCCCTAGCCTGAAGATGAGACTGAGCGATGTTATTCAGAGGCAAGGTGAGACATTGTGTGAGCTTGCTGTCTCTCATCTTCACCTTGCCTTTTGGTCCTCCAGTTGTTTGTGCAGACAGCATGGAGAATGGGGAAGAAGCTACTCCTCAATGAGCAATGTTCTGCTGAAATTAATAAATTCCGTTTCTAAATATGAGGATATAGGTGAAAGGCTCAGTAATTGCTTATGGAAGGAGATGACCTGCCTAGAGATGTCGAACTTTCAGAGAGAGATGGCAGTAGTAGCGTTAGTTGTGAAAAGTGAGGCAGCGGCTCCCTGCGTGATCTCCTCTCCTAGCTTCAGGGCGTGGGGATCGTTCCTGTGCTTTGTGCTCTTCCTCCCTGATGAAGATACTGCTAGCAAAGGCAAGCTGTTCTGGGACACTGCCGTGCTGAGTCTTAAACCTAACCCAACAAACAGTTGCAGAGAGCACCGTGTGTGGGGCGCAAAGCTGTCTGTGCCATGCAGAGCAATGTCTTCTTCCTCAGGTTCCCACAGAGATGAGTTGCCCTTTCTTGCACCTCATCACACGGTCACAACTGGCGCTGCAGAGTGGTCAGCCCTGGGGAAGATTTGATTTGGGAGGAGTTTTAACAGATTTTCCCTTCTGTCATGGTGCTTCTCTCCATTAATAATGTGAAAATGTGTGGGAGCAGCAGCAGAAAGGCAGATGTAGGTGATGAGTTACAGAATCATAGTATGGTTTGGGTTGGAAGGGACCTCACAGTCCCTTTAAGGTCCCTATGATCCTGTGACGATGCACGTGGCTCGTTAGCCAGCTCATGAGCTCAGGATGCTCAGTGTGGGTGCAAGCTTGACCTGTCAGGCTCCATACCAGCCCAGTGTGGGCTCTGGGTGGAAGCTGGGCCTGGCAAATCTTGGACTCTTCCTCCACAGCCCAGCCCTGTGGGTCATTCAGGAGGCCACTCTGCTGCTTTGGCCATGTCTCTTTGGCCATCTGAGTGGTTCTTTTGCCTGTGGTCCGTGCCGTGGCTGCAACCGAGGTTTACTGGGTGGTGCTGGTTGCTGCGGGAGAAGCTGGCTGTTTCCAGTGTGGACCTCTTTCAGTTCCTGCACTATACCCAGCTGAAAATCAGCAGATGCTTGCTAGACAGCAAACAGTTACTGCAGTAAATGAATCTCTTAATCGCGTGTCCTTGTCTTTACAAGAGTAAAAAAAAACCAATTAAATCTTGAAAAGAGAAGCCGTGCAAAACACTGAAGTGGAGCCCACTGCAACAGGCACCAACTGCTACCAGAGGGTTTGTTGAAGTGTCTTTTTCATTCCCAACACCATTTTTTAGCTTGGGAAAAGGAAAGCAAGGCTGCTGGGGTTTGCAGAGCAGTGGCAGGGTCTGTGCTGTCACCGAGTGTCACCTTGCAAGGTGTTAGAAGGGCCCTTGCTGCTGGGGAGGGAGCAGGGGGCAGAAGTGCTCCTGCTCTCGCTATCATTTTACATGGCTTTTAAGTCACAGTTTAATTTCTTCTTTTTTTTTTAAAATCAATTCTGAAGCTACAGAAAGGGGATATGGACTTCCGGAGCTTAAAAAATTGCTTCCTGATTCTTCTTGGATTATTTTGGTTTTGCTTAGAAACCTGAAATACCTCTAATGGGAGTACATGCAAGCACATGCCCTAATGAGAAACACTTTGCCCTGTGTGCAGCTCTGTCTCTTTGAGCCGCTTCACCCGCACGTTCAGGTTGTGGTTTGACTCAGAACCACTGGGCTTGATCGTATCCCACCATTTATTTGTTGAAGCTTGTGTTGCTTGAGGCAGTTCCTCTCTGATTTGCTCATTTAGTGGTCAGTGTTTGATGGTCTGTTTGCAGTGTTTTGAGAGTTTGGTGTTTGCAGAAACGGTTAGAGGAAAAAAATGAGAGAAAACATGTTAATTTCTTAGAGATGGTGCAAAATACGCCTTTGACAAGGAGAAGGCTAAGGTATCTGGCACGATAATAAGGGATTAAAATGTCTCTTTCCTGAATAAGTTTTTCGATCTCCTTCTATTTGTTGAGTTGATAGCCGCTAACACCAGTCTTAAATCATTTTCAGGATTATTTATAAATGTAATTAGTGCCCAGAAACTCTCATTATGTCTTGTACATTACTCTATCCAGAGTCCTGTAATGGTTTAAAGTGGATTAAATTAAGATAAATAAGAGAAAGCGATGTGGTACTGCTAATTTACTTGGGAAATGCTGTGTGTTAGTGGCTTCTACTGCATAGCTGTAAAAAATATCATAATCGCAGCAAGGTTTTTTTGCATTTCGCTATTTGCCCAAACTCCAAAGTTCTGGAAATATCTGATGATGTGTTCTGCCTGTTGCAGAGTTAATCTCTGGTGTTCTCTGATGAGATTATCGTTCTTCTACATCCTTCTATACTGTGGGACGCATGCTTTCCCACCTCGCTAAGCATACCTGCCGGTCAGAATCCCCTCCTCATTTGACCTCAGCTTATTCAGTAGGAATGTATTCCTGTCTGTAGTAGATGCACAGTGCATGTTGAAAACTGGCAATAAAATGCCAAGAAGCAAGTTCAATGAAATCAAGGTTTCTACCCACCCTGCAGTCCACCCATCCAGTCCGTATCTCTCCAGCATCTCCTGTAATCAATCCATCCCACGTCCACACCAGAAAACCCCAGATGTAATGTGCTGCCTGTGATACTGCTGTTAGCATAAAAAATAACTGGTGTCACTTGTGGCATGCCCAGCTGCTGGAATCAGGAAATCTTTTCTAGTACCACTGTGCAGTGAAAGGAATCGAGTGTCTGTGAGGAGTTCGTGTTTTCTGGATTCGCTAATAGCTCCTGTATTTCTCCACGTTTCCCTGCAGTCAGCCGCCTGCCTCCCCCAGCACGCAGGAAGCAATCCAGGGCATGCTATCGATGGCAAACCTCCAGTCGTCAGAGTCCTGCCTCCAGACGTCGTGGGGTACCAATCAGGCGAAGAATAACTCCATCTCCACACAGAACTCTAAGAAAACGGGTGGTGGCAGCAACAAAAATGCCGGCAAGCGGTTACTAAAGAAAAGCACAAAGAACAGTATTGACATCGAAGATTATGATGAAGATCAGGACCACTTAGATGCCTGTTTTAAAGATTCAGATTATGGTAAGTACAAAAAACTGCAAAAAACCAAGAGGTCTGCACAGCAAAATTAAGCAAACACTGTAGGATACGTAGACTGATTACAGAGCCGGTGGTGATACAGTCATCCAGATAGACTGTATTTGAGGCATGTCACAATCAGAAGATTTTAAGAAGTGTGGAATCCCACTGAAACTGCAGCAGTCAGCCAAGAAACAGGAAACTGTCCCAAAAATGTGTGTCAGGTACTGGTGCTTATGACAGAAGTGTCCTTGTCTGCACAATAGCAGTAAAATATCTAGCAAAGATAAGCGAGAAGTTGAATTTGTACTTGGAAAAGGGATCCAGTGGTATTTTGAGTGCTAGCAGAGAATGCAAGCATCTGAAGCAGAAATGGGCACAAAGCCACTTTGCACCAGTTACAGCAGTTTTGCCACAATAATCTCCAGGAACGTTTTTGAATATAAGATGTGAGGAAATGAAGAGAAGATATCATGTGAAGACTGATAGGGACTGGAAGGCCTGAAGCTCCAAAGAGGCCAAGAAGTTGGTAAAGGCTTATGCTGCATAGCAGGAGAGCCTATGTGTGTGTTTGTCTCCTTGGCAAGCATGGCCATCGGAAATTATTTGCTACAATTGGAAAAGTGGAGTGTGCTTTTTCATATTGTTAACAGAGATGCTAAGGCAAAATGGAGATGCTGTGACAGGTTGCAGAAGAAGCCTGCCCAGCCTTTTAGGATGCACTGGGATGCAGTGGTAGTGCTGGGATGTGGTTTGGGAAAGAGCAGCTCCATGAAGCTGTTGGACAGGGGTGCGAATTACAGACAGATGGGTGCATTTGCTCATTATGTGTCTGTGCTGCCAGGGAATGGAGAGTCTTTGTTGTGAGCAGGCTTGATTTCCAGAGGCTCTGTTTGTGCCACATCTGCTCAGCAGACTTCTAGTGTCAATGGCCAAATGCCACATCAATGCCAGAATCACCAGTGATGTAACAAATGGCAACTGGCAAGCAAATCAAATGCATGTGAAAAGAAAATACAGAAACTGGGACAAAATTTAGACAGATAAGTTAATGTTTATCCCAGAGGCCTGTGAAGGGTCCTTCAGTAGAATGGTTCACATCCATCTTTTGGATACTCACACTGTGTCTCATTTCTCCCTGCCTGACTGTGCTGGAGTCACACAGGCCAGGAAGGTGCAGTGCTGAAGGAAGCGGTTGGCTTGACGTGTCTTCAGTACCAGCCTAGCTTGAGATAAGGAAACCTGTTCATGTATCTTCTAGCTGTGCCACCGCTTCACAGGCAAGAGGAAGTCTGATTTTTCCTGTCTGAGAAGTTTCACTGTGTATCTTAAAAGCAGCTTGTCAGAGTTTTATGGCAGCAGCTCCCAATTGTAGTGTGTGGGTGAGAGCAGGGGAAGTCCCCTGAGTGCTGCAGCTGTGTCACCACTCAGTGGCACCGCTGGGGGACCTTGCTGTTTTGCACTGGTACAGAGCAAGTGGGCGTCTATGCAGGGTAGAGCTGTTTCCTACACTGAAACTATTGCCTTTGTTTCCTACTGTAGTTTACCCTTCTCTCGAATCAGATGAAGATAATCCAGTGTTCAAATCCCGATCAAAGAAAAGGAAAAGTTCAGATGATGCCCCTTACAGTCCAACAGGTAAGTCCATGTTGTCTGTGCTGCCCAGATACAGGCTAAGTCATGCAGGTCCCTAAAAAAACAGTCATTTTTCAAGGAGTGTGGAAATTGCAAGACCACATTAATCCTTTCCAGCGCAGTGGGAGGTGATACCGTGCGCTGGGTCTCATGCTGAGCAGTGGTAGCCTTCCTCCATCAGTCAGTTGGCAGGAAAGGTGTTCCTGGGTGTGGTGCTGGTTTATTTTTCTTCACACTCTTGGTGATGGTGGCCACCATAGCAGTGGTACAACAGTGAAACCCCAGACAGCTGAGTAGCTGTGGCTTTCAGGTGTTGACTCTGTAAAGAGTAATGAGAGAGAGTGTGGGAATAGTCTCCTCTGGGTTCAACCAAAGCTGGTGGTCTGGAAGGGTGTTTTTGTTGCAGCTCACCAGAGGCAGTGATAAGGGATCCTAAGACCCCTTTGCTGTGGCCCACTAAGAGGGGAGTCTCCACAGCTTGCTGTGTGTGTGACAGGCAGCCTGTGGCACTGCATGTCCACCCCCAGCTGATGGGGTGGTGAACATTGTCCATTTGAAAATTATTCTGGAGTCGCTTATATCTGTAGTGTAGGCAGAAACCTCCCGTGGCTTTGGCTTCAGGTAGCCGCAGCAGCCAGTGAAGTTGCTCAGCTGTGTCACATCTTTATTGGCAGCGTCTCCTTAAGCTGCTGTGATGGAGGCTGTCAGCATCTCCTGCCTTTGCACATGTCCTGGGGAAGGAAGGGCAGAGGCTGCGGCAGCCCTGGCCTCCCCGCTCAGGAGGGCAGAGCCTCACTGCCCAGTGTGTGGTCATGCTGCTCAAATACGTGCATCTCACCTGCATCTGCTTTCCTTGTAGCACGGGTTGGCCCCTCGGTGCCTCGACAAGACAGACCGGTGCGAGAGGGCACGAGAGTCGCCTCCATTGAAACTGGACTCGCCGCTGCTGCCGCCAAGTTGTCACAGCAGGTGAGGTTGCTTGAGAAGTCGTAGCTGACAGGAAATGAAAGCCCTCTCCCCCAGCAGCAGAGCTATGCCCAAACAGTGGTGCAGTGCCAGTCCTCCTCACTGTTTATTCGTGCCAGTGACACAAGGCGCAGCAGTCTCAGGGGAAATAAATGGGATGAAAGTCCGATAGTGTGGCAGCATGTCTGACAACACCGCAGCGCAGAGCAGGTGATGTGTCGGAAGCATAGATAAGTGTGAGTGAGCAAGTGTAACTACCAGGCTAGGGCAGAGAGAGGCTGCCTGTAAGGAGTGTGTGTGAACTGCATATTGATGCGTATTTGAGAGGCTGACTGGTGAGATTGCCTTGTCTGTGGAAATCGGCTGCTGGGAAGCATAAGGATTTACTTCCAAAGATTTGATGAACTATGGGTAACTATGGGTCAGTTTAGCAAAGATATTGAGGCACTTTGGGTGTTGATAAGTGTTCGGTCTCTGAAGAGGTCAGATAGATGCTAAGCACCTAACGCATATAGGCCCCACAAAGGTGACACCATGAGGCACGAAGGTGACAAGGTCTGCTGGAGCAAGGTTGGTGAGACACCTTGGCAAGTTGTTGGAGATGCAGATTTTGGTGGCATTTGGTTTCTGTGATGCACATTGTCGAGTAGAAGAGCTCTAAGAACAGTAGCAGGGTTTCATCAAGAAGTGGACTGAAAGTAGGCAAGGGAAACAGGATGGTGACAGGCCACTGTTCTCATCGTATGTGTGCGTAAGTGCAGTTACAGGCCAAGAGATGATGTGTGTGTCCTAGCAGGAAGCAGAGTCTGTGAATCAGTGGGATGTTTAATATCCTCCATGCTATTGTGAAAGTGTATGAAGATACCTGAAGATAGGAGGTGCCAGTTTTTGTGGAACATTGAAAGGCTTGTTCATGCAAAACCATGCTGGTCCCTCAAGGCAGGGTCATTTTGGTCCTGGCTGGCTCCCACTCACCGCAGTGTATGCAGAGTTAAGAAACGAGGAGGCTCTGCACAAAGCACACACATAGATGCAAGAAAGGCAAACGTGTGTGCAGCAGAGCGAGCTGTGAGTGAGATGGTATCGGAACAGACCCTGAGCAGTTTGTACATGGCAAACTTCGTGGGTTTTCGTTGTATCAGGACCCTAAGCAACGCCGCTGGCCCTTGCCGTAGCTAAAGGTCTTCTGGGGATTAATCTGAGCTTCATGTTTGTCATTTTAAAGGAGGAACAAAAAGGCAAGAAGAAAAAAAATACCAAAAAGAAGCTGTCAACCAACAACGCGAACAAACCGGCTCAGGAAGGCAGCTCGCCAGAGCCGAAGCTGGAGTCACATGCCAGCAGCCTCACAGATCACGAGTACACCGCAGGGGCCAGCACCTTTGGGGTCGCCCAGCCTAACAGGGGATCGCAGCCGATGGCACCCGGTGTATTCCTCACACAGAGGAGACCCTCATCATCCTCGCAGAACAATGCCTCCGCCAAAGGTACCAGGAAATGCCTGGGGTTATGGTGTAGGAATGGGGAAGGGTGAATTGGTCATGTAATCCATGCCTTTTGCAGGGCCCTCATGTGTTGTGTCTCTCATGGGTATGTAGAAGAGCTTCAGTAGGTCAGATCTGGTCAGAGATAGGGCCCATGGTCTTGGCTGTCTTGGCACTGTGGGCTTAAATATGGGTTTGTTGCTGGGTATGAGGCATCCCATGCTGGGAAGTACTGGTGAGCATGCCCCAAGGCACCTGAGGAACACCTGCAGTGGACACAGCACAGTCCAGCCTGTCTGGAGAGGCCTTGTCCAGGGGAAGATGCATCTGTGAAGGCCATTCTGTCCAGGGCTGGGTGGTGGGGTGGTGTTTGTACACCAGTACCTGTGTGTGAGGACATTCCTGCCCAGCAAGTGTAGATCTGCACGCCTGTCTTGAGAGTTGCCACAAGGGAGCAGAGGAGTGTCAAACCTTGGGAGTAACACAGCTACACAGCCAAAGCCAAGAGAGAAAAAGAGGTTGCGTGTTGTCTGCCAAAGGGAAAGCATTACAAAACGGAGGGTGTCCTGGTGTTCTGGGCTAGGACCTCCTATTCTCTGCTTGAACTTTGCTCAGAAAGCGTGACAGAGGCAGGTGTGTGGGACAGGCACCGCATAGCATGTGTGATCCCACTGGGAGAGGCCCTGATGTAAAAAGTGAGGCAACGTGGCAGATGTTTCCTGCATTCCCCTATATTTGAGCAGAGCAAATTAGAGCTAGTGCAAACAGTAAGACATCAGAGCAGCTTGAATGGCCCACACAGGAGGACGTGTGTAGCCTGTGGTAGGTGCTAGGGTCCTACCAGGAGCTGCTAACACCTTGGCTGTCTGCAGAACTGGAGTGGAATGAACGCATTTGCCTGGAATTGTGTCTTTGTGGTGGCGTGGTGGCATTAGTGAAACAGGTCCAAGCCAGTGGAAGATGTCATGGGAAGAGGAGTGCTGAACGGCGCCAAACCCCAGTCTGGCTGGTGAATGAGGCAGCCCAGTCAGAGCATGGTGAAGGGAGCCTGACCAGGCGTGTGGATCACACCTTGCCCATGGTAGAGCTCAGTCCTCAAAGGAGGGAAGGAGCCATGTGCCAAGAAAGCGAGTGGCTGACCTTGCAGGGAGCGGAGCACTTCCAGAGCTCCTGTGCAGGGTCACAGGACAGCTAGGGGCACCAAGGGGACTTTGGGGCATTTCTCTGCATGGAGCACAGGAGAGTCCTGAGCCTGGGGACTACCAGCTTGGGCATCACTGAGAATGAAGTGGCTGTGGAAGAAGATGGTGGGATGAAGCAGAATTAGGGACCTCTAGGACCTCCTCAGGGAAGGTCTCTCAGTCTTAGACGAAAGGAGAGATGAGGAAACTTCTCATGGGAAGTGTCACCCACACTGTCATGGTCTTAAAGGCTGAGGCACTTAAAGCAGACGGGAAAAGTGGAGAGGAGCTGCGTCACTGCACATATCGCACATGAGTGCACCAGTGGCAGCGTGATGGGAAGAGAAATGGCTGCATAGGTTTGTGTTGTGCCTGGCAGTCCAAGGTGCCTTGGTGGCCAGAAGAGTTCTTGGCTGTAAGGTGGTGGCTGGCAAGCGGTGGGGCAGTGAGCAGCTGTGGTATCTGCACCAGTCCCAGGACCAGTACACAGGGAGCACAGATCTCACCGAACCCCATGAGCGAGGGCCTGGGCTCATGGTAGTGGTGTCCTCTCATCAGTATGGGGACAGGGAAAGTTGTCCACTTTGGTGTGTTTTAGTGCCTTAGTGCTAGCCTGAATCTGTAGGAAGTGTGTGTGTGTGTGTGTGTGTGTGTCTGTGTGTGTCTGTGTGTGCATCTGTTCAGTGATGCAGGTGATCTCTGTAGAGCTGAGGCAAGAGAGGGCAAGAAGAAATGCAGAGCTGCAATGGTGTGTGGGTTGGTGTCAGTGCAGCGGGCAGGGGAATCAGGTGTCCTGAGGCAGTGCTTGACCCTGGACTTGTGGTGGCACACAAGCCCCTGTGCTGCAGGCGGCCCTGGGAGTATGGCAGAGAGGTGACCCTGGGTGCAGGTGTGGTGAGGGCAGGCGTTATGGGGTGCCTGGGAAGCCTCTCCCATCAGTCACTGAAGGGGAATGGTGCTGGCTCAGCGGGGCTCAGGCTGTCACCCCCTGGGCACATGAGTCACCCGTGAGCCAGGCTGGGTGAGGGCACAGGGCTGGCACTGCAGGGGCAAGACGACGGGGACGAGATGAGCCTCCACCCGAGCAGGGGTGCTCAGAGGGACGTGTCCTGGCCGTGTCCCTGTCTTTGGGTTGCGAAGGAGCTCCCAC
>NW_010209605.1:45179-49798 GCF_000695765.1 Mesitornis unicolor | reverse complement strand
CCTTGAGGGGCGAAAGGCAGAGGGTCAGTCCAGCTGCGACGATCCACTCGATGCCAGCAGCTGTGGGTGAGCGAGTTAGGCTAAAAAATACAGATATATACCTCTGAGAGAATCTGTGAAGAGTTGTGACCCCTGTGAGTGCTAGGAGCAGAAAGCCAGCAGCCATTTTATCTTCCCTCATGCCAGTCTTTAATGTTATCAGCATTAATAAGGACATTTGTCACCACTGCCACCAAAGGCTAATTGAGGTTGGGCCCCTGTCATGAGACTAAACACAGCACTTGGACGTGAATCCTTTTTCTTCTGGTTGATGAACCTGAGACACAGACCTGAACACACCCCTGGCAGCCGCTCATTCATAAGTGGCATCACGACAAGCTGTACGAGACGCTTTCCAACAGCCAAAGGAGATTCATTGATTTGCTTCAACAAAAGATTTGATAGCTTCTATATAATCTTAATTGAAAGTATTGCCAAAGTCTTAATTCTTGAGGTTTTGATTATTTTTTTAAGCTGTTATTAATCTCAAAGTATTGGTAACACTGTCAGGTGGAAGAGAGCATCTGTCGAGCTCAGTTAACTGGTCATCCACACAGTCTTCCTAACATGCAGAATAAACCTTGCCCATGTGTGCTGTCTGTTCAAAACACATTTGCTCTGAGGTAGCAACTAGCCACAACTTTCAAATTAAGCAATCTAGGTGTGAATTGAGCTGGGTTCCAGAAAAATTTATCTGACTCAAGGAGAAAGACCTCTGACATAGCTCACTCAGAGATCATACTGAACTTGGCAAGTCTTATTTGCTGCGTATGACACTTTCAACCTTGACTTCTGCCCGCAGTTCCCCCTTCTCCTTTTTCATGCGAGGGATAAAATTCATGTGCTACCTTAGGCTTTCTCTTGATGAGATCTCGTGAACCAGGTTTAAGTAGGCACTATTTGCTGATGAACTGCATCTGGCTATAGAGTCATGAATTTCATAGAGGGGAAATTATGATGCTGTCTTCTAATTAAGGACCTCTTGAGTGCAGTAGGCAGCATCCAGAATCCCCCAACTACAGTTAGTGTTTTACTGTTTCCTCTACTACAGGGACAGAGTTGGTCCAAAACTGGATTCTCCAAACAGCTGCAGTCTCACTTACGGAAAAAGAAGGTATATGTGATAGCAAAAGACATTGAATGTCTTGTGATGAGAAAAACTGTGAAGTTTTGCTATAGAACACACCTTGTTATGTTTTTGAAAGGTAAGGTTTACTAAATAATGTTATTTATAGAGCAATATGTAAAATACTGAAAATGTCTATGTTTTGGTATAAACTTGCCCTTTAAGGAAACAGGAGACTAATAAAAATGAAAAGTGTTAGGTCTGAAACATAGGTCAGAAAGAAACAAGAGCTCTGTGTGTTTGTACCATGAATATCTTCATTATTTATGATGACCTTAGTAACAGGGAAGAGGTTGGGGAATATGTTTCAAATTACAAATAGCAGTCTGTGAGTTACTGCTGTTAGACTACAGTATCTTTCGTAGCTGTATTGGTATTCCTATTAGTTACCTCTTTCTGGGGTCATTCTTCGAAACTGCAAGGTTGTAGGAAAACAGGACAAATACGGACAGATAAATAGAGCAACCCTAACTGAAGAGCCTGCAGTCTAGGGTGAGTGTAAGGAGTTTCACAGAATCTTTCATAATTGGCTTGTCAGTGTGAATCTGATTAATTTAGAATGATAAAAAATCTGAAAGGTATTTTCTGCTGACTTCTGTCTCATAGCCAAGATAGAACAGATGACATAATTTCTCTCAGATAAGCATATTGCCACTACTAGGACTGGGTATTAATTGTATTCTGAGGGGTACTGATCAGGCCTGTGTTTACTATAGAAGATAAAACAAAATTTAAGGAATACTTCAGTCTTTGCAACCTTTTTTTTTCTTTCAGAATTCATTATTCCCAAAAAAGAGAGCGATGCAGAGAGGAAGGCTAGGAAAAAATGGAAGTCATACCATGTATTGGGTGTTCCTCTTGTGAATAGTGAGTAAGAAGATTTATGGCTCGATGCTACTTGTTGAACACCTTTCGCTAGAATTTGAATTACTGAAAAATTCAAATGTGGCACTAAAACCTATTCAAATTATAACTCATTTAGTAATAGTTCCCCATCACTTGGAAAAATGATCGTTTCATGAGTTCTGAATCACCTCCGTCTGGTGGAAGTGATGCTTACTGCATAGCTGGAAGGGAGGTGCCTCAAGACAAATCCAACGCAATACAGGAAATGTTGCTGGTGACTCAGTGGGTATCTGTGTTCTCTCTTGAGGGCCAAATTGTTATTTTATGCAAGTCCCAAAGGACAGTAAAGCATGTGGTCACCATGTCCTTAAGAGAACACCAAGAGTTCACTCCAAAACTCACCTACTGTGTTCTAAACCCTCTTCTTCCCTTTCTCACAACAGGGAAAAAAGTCTTTGTTGGCTTTTTATGAAGTTAATGGTCCTGTTGTGCCTGGTGTTTGCATCTTCTGGTGTACATGTAGGGCAGGTTTATGGTGCCTGGATGTTCCTACTTCTGCCTGGCTGTATATATGTTTCAGAGCCATGGATGCATCTCTCTGCTGTCCTGTGTAGTCCACATAGCCATGGCATAGAAGCAAGGTGGCACATGACACTGCACAGAGTTAACAGTGAAATGATGCCTTATTTTTATGTCGCACTGGGGATCTATATGTGGCTGGTAAAGGAAGTGCCATTTGGATGATGTATAAATCTAAATTTATGACCCCATAACAATTAAAATGCATACCTTTTTGCTTGAGTACAAGAATATTTTCCACTCTGTCTTGTCCTAGTCCAAACTGGGTAATTATGTATCAGCTGATGTAAATCTCTGTGTGTCTCTCTCTCCCAGTTTAAATCACAAAGTATTCTAATTCACACGCTGTCCTAAATCCTATTGTTATAATTCATCTCTGCGTATTCATGAGTCTTATAAGTTTCTTTGGAGTGAATTACAATATAATTCAAATTCGTTGTTTTTGTTTCTTTAATATGGTTAAAGTTCGGAAACATTCACTTCTGTTATAACCTCACTATACAAATTGTGTAAGTTAAAGACCACTCTGACCTCGCCATTGAGGTCTCTAAATTAGGAGCACATGTTTAACATTCACCCTCAGTTCATCGTAGGAGTATTTTGAAAAGAAATCCAAAGCACACTTTAAATTGGAGTGATAAACACTGTTTATTTTTCAGATTGTCTGCATCTCATTTCCTGAACTAAACAGCTAAAGACTGTTTGCACTCCTGACATTGCAAGTCTCACAAGGTGATCCAAGAGAACATCTGTCAGTTTGTTTTCAAGACTTGACATTGCAGAAGACTGGAAGGGGTGGGGAGGAGAAATAAGACTTTCACAAACACATCCGTTCAAAGTGAGAATTTTCTCAGCTGCCTTGATAAGCTAGGCAAGCTGTGCTTTAGAAATATACTTCTACGGACAATTTCTTTCCCTTTCCCCTGTCTCCTAACAGTAGTTGAAAAGCAGGTGTCATTTTTCTTCTCTGTGTTCTGCTCAAACTGATGCCAGTAAATAATTTTAGTAAGCATTAATGAGTCCAACAGTGTATTCAAGAAATACTCTCAAAATATGCTGAAAGCAAATTAAAAATCAAGAGCTTGTTCTCCTCTGACATGAGACATAGCTACTCTGAACTCATTGCAATTGGTGCAAGCGAAAGAAAGGTAGGCTTTTGGCACAGAGACAGGATTATTTGAAGGAAATGCCACAGCCTACTCTGTTCTTCACTCTGTTTCTAGCCAAAAGAACAGTTTGTGTTGGTATGTTTAGGGGAGGAAATTCAGACCATTAATAACAGAACTGGCCTAGAAATCATATGCTTTAAATTCTGTCACAGCCTTAATAGGCTTTTTTCTAGCTGTGGAAAGGGGAATTGTATCTCATTGAATGTAAAGTCTGCGATGAAAAGATAGGTGTAAATTTGAGCAGGTGTTTGGGAACAACAGGAAAAAAAAGAATTTTTTTTAAATTAAAAAATACTTATTCATAAAAAAATAAAGGTATCCAGAGGAACAAAGCATGACAATTTGTGTTTGGAAGAGCTGTTTGATGGGTGAGGGTGTATATAAGGAGATGGGTAGATCTGGTCAAAATGTGTGTTTGAAGAGGGAAGCATGGAGAATGAAAGAGGGAAAGAAAAGACCCCTTTGTTTTTCCCCTCCATGAAATCCAAGAAACAAAATTTTGGTAATTTTTTGAGCTGTAGAAGACTCGGATTCAGTTCTCTGATCTGTGCGGTCAAGGGCAGGGACTTAGCTTTGATGTTTTGGTGTTGAAGATATCTGCTCTGGAAGATTCCGTTTTCTTATGTAGATTGTTAGAAGCCTTGGTTTTGTGCAGAAGGAAGACAATAAGAAATACCAAACTCATTGTATGCAAATTTCTTGCTTTGCAGCCACCCTCCTGCAGGGGCTTCCATGCTGTTCCATTAATCAGCCACAAATGTTTTGTGAAGGGCCATTTGGCAGAGCTACCAGATCTGAAGCTGCAACATGCAAGCTCAGCGAGCTACTGAGGGAGGTTAGGTGGACTAGGCAGACCTAAG